>NC_056746.1:1130709495-1130881995 GCF_019279795.1 Protopterus annectens
TTATTGCACTTTCATTTGCTGCCTGATTTTTGTCAGTTTCTAGTTTGATTTTCATTCCCATTTTATTCTGAAATGCTTCTGCTAAACTAAGCAAAGATGTCATCTTGGACTTCTCTTCATGCTTTAGAGCTTTCACTATGTTTGGATCTGATGGGTTAGCAAATACGTATGTAGTACCTCGACTGCAGATCTATACATGTAGCCACTTTTGAGATGGACATGATCTCCTTCAAAACAAAGTATATATAAACTTGGTGTGCACTGTTTTTTTATATATCATTTGATAAGCATGAAACATTTTCTTGTTCTCATACCAAACCGATTCAGTACTTTTTGGGGCCAGTCAATCACATCAAAGCTGTAAGTTAGAACAGGAACAACAAATTGATTTATAGCTTGGACTTTTTTCCCCTAGATGTCAAGGCAGTTTTCAATACTATCTTTAATCTTCCAAAGTATTCATTACTGACCGTCATTCTCATTTGCTCATGTTATCTGCTCCTAAATATTTGCACACTCCATCCTGCTCGAGTTCCTTTATATCGCATTCCCGTACCAGGCTGTTATTTTCTTGGAGCTTCAGCTTTTCTTTTATAAATGTTACTTTTGCACATTTATCAAGACCAAATGACATTCTTATACCATCTGAGAAAGCTTTATTTATTTATAGTTGTGTTTTCAGATTCTCACCTGATGAAGTATAGAGTTTTAAATCATCGACAAAAAAAAAGGTGAGAAGTCTTTAAACAAGGTTGGTTCCTGGCAGTAAACTGTAACCATAGCCTAATTTGTTAAGTAGACAGCTTAATGGGTTGAGAACAAGACAAAACAAAGACAAAAAAAAATGGAATATCCCCATTTTAATTTCATTTTCCCTTGTCATAGGTTCACAGGTAGGTACTCGGCTATCTGCCCAAAGGCATTTATAAGCCTAGCCAGAATGTGTTGGCTTTCGCCGCCCCCTTAGATTAGTTCCCTGTGCCTCTGTCCAGCAGAGCCACTGAAGTGAGCCCTGGGGTAAACTTCCTGTTTCCCATCCACTCGTCAAGGTTACTCTTGAAGAGTGTTAGCGAGGAGCTCTGCCTAATGTAGATTGGAATCTTGTTCCAAAGCATGGGAAGTCTCTGAGACAGGAATCTGTCCCTCCAGCATGTCCTATTTATTGTTGTGGTGAGGTTTAGATCCCTAGAGCGTGTGGCTCGAGGGGATAAGCTTTTCTTTAGGTGGAGCATGTCCATCAGTTCTGGGTTGGACACGGCCTTGTATGTCAGGCAGAGATCACCTCTGAGTAGACGGTATGCAACCAAGTACAGCTGAAGTTTCTTCAATTGAGCTGCATAGAGCATCTGCTTGAGGCCAGTGATCCTCTTGGTGAGGTACTTCTGTGGTCTTTCCAGCTGTTGCGGGTGTCTTGTAAGATACATCCCAAATGGGGCATTGTACTCTATGATGGGTCTGATGAGCGATGAGTAGGGGGGCACAATGACCTCTTTTGATCTGGATGCGAACCCTTTTGTGATAAGGTATGCCACGTAGAAGGATTTTCTAACCACTTTGGCAATGTGATTATCAAAGGAGAGTTTACTATCTACTTGGGTCCCCATATCCCTTATTATGTCTTCCGTATTTAGGGGACTACCACCTATGTGGTAGTTTGTGCATACTTTGTTTTTTCCAAAGGGGATGACTATGCACTTTTTGGCATTTAGCTTGAGGCCATGATTTTGACACCAGGTGTCCATCTCAATGAGACCCTTTTGGAGGATATCTGTGTCAGCCGGAGAATCAATTATAGCCCCTAGTTTGCAGTCGTCTGCGAACTTGGTCAGCCATAGTCCTCCTGTACTTGCCTGTACCTCTGAGAAGTATATGCCAAACAGGAGGGGTCCTAGGACTGAGCCCTGGGGAATGCCACTTGTAACCGGTTTAGAGTCAGACCTATCTCCCGCAACTCTTACCATGTGGGTTCTGTCCATGAGCCAGTTGGCAACCCATCTCATGATGTAGGGGTTTATGTTCAGGCTGGTGAGCTTGTCTATAATACCAGAATGGGGAATGGTGTCAAAGGTCTTTGCAAGGTCTTGGTAGGCTGTGTGTACCACCTTTCCCTTCTCTATAGCCTTGGTAACTGTCTCAAAGAAGTCCACCAGGTTTAGGAGGCATGATCTGCCCTTAACAAAGCTGAACTGGGTAGGGTCCAGTGTTTGGAGGCTTAGCTGCAAAGGGATTTGCCATTGTTTCATAGTCACTGCAATGATAAGTGATCGATGTAGGGTGTATCTTATACATCTGTAAGCACTTCGTTATCCATAATGTGGGAGTCTTTCAAATGCATGTGGGATGCTTTCAAATGCTCTTTTGTAATCTAGCAATGCCATGCTTAGATTCTTCCTATTTTTACAACTTTGTATTATAGCTGAGTTTAATAACAGATTATCTAAACCTTTATGTGAAGATGTAAATACCTTTAGCCAAAACAATTAGCATTATGAAGGATCTGATGGCAGATGAAAATAATGATTCAGACCTCAGCTTTCAGAACACAAAGCTGTTTCTTCTCTACTTTCATTTACCCATTCTCTGACTACATCTTTTATTCATTTATCAATTTTGGGGTTATGAGGTATTTTATAAATGTTTAACTAAATGCTTTCGCACTTTTAGAACTTACAAAGTCCTTGAACATAAAATAGTCTCTGACAACACTTTTAACAGAGAATATAATAGCATATACAGTTCTTTTCCTACTAATAAAGGAACTAAACCAACTCCCCCTTACTGATTCAGAGATACATTGCACAAGGTTCTCTCTATCTTCTCTGTCTGTATACACGCACATATACACATGCGCATATTTATAATATCTGTGTTCCATATATTTATATTTTTATACATGTGTAGCTATTATTTGTCTATCTATCTATATATATATATATATATATATATATATATATATATATATATATATAAAAACAAACGCAAACACCCACCAGGGCAGAGTCAAGTAAAACAATTAAGATACCACAAAGTCAAGTAACCAAACCACGAAGGCGGACAAACTGCAGACGTTTATTGGAACAAGCAACACGTTGCAATCCAGATACAGACTAAGCACAGTTAGAATGCTTTCGCCAAACAGTTAGGCATCATCAGAGTCATAACAGTCAAGCATAAAACTCATACATTTTAAATACCATCATTGTCATTACAATTGGTTAAACCAAACCCCTCCCCCTGAAACCTTTAATTATACAACCTCATAATAAATGTATAAACACAAAATATAAAAAGAACACCTAACAGCTAAAATTTATTCTAATATACTGTCTATTAGTCACATTACAACTAATTTATTCAAAAATACAAACTTTAATCAATTAAAACCTTTTTTTTAAAAAATTAATAAAAACATTTCCAAGTGAGTATGTATGTGTTACAATTTATATCTTTTGAGATCTGAGTTTTAAAATTGGTTTGATAGAAATGTGGTCATTTAAACCTGGGGGTCTACAGGCATCTAGTCTAATTTGCCATTCTGTTTCCAAGGCCCCAACACGGTTGACCACATCCCCACCTTCACCACAATCAATTACCCGGCCTATTACAAAAAATAAAACTTTTAAAGTCACTACATTGTGTACTATGTACATAAAGTGCATTGTGCAAATCTTTGTTTTTAATTGATCTTAAGTGCTCAGAAATCCGGTCTCGAAGCCTCCTAATAGTTTTGCCTACATAGTAAGCATTACATGTTACACACGAGGCAAGGTATACTAGGTTTTTTGTACAACAATTACACTGTCCTGGACATTTTATGGTGTATTTGTACCCTTCAACACATACATATGTACCCTCATTCACAAACCTACACATTCTACAAAATCCACACTTTTTCATGTTTGACCTATAATTTATTGTTTTGTTCTTTTCCAAAATGTCCTTCAGGTTCTCCCCTCTACTGTACACAATATTAGGATTTTCACCCAGTGTCTTCTTCACCTCTTCACTCAGAGAGAAACTCCAAACTTCTTTGATCATTTCAATAAGGACAGGTGTCATCCCATTGTATTTAACCACTAACCGTGGACCTTCTAACTCTTCTTCCTTCTCCCTATCCTTTACTTCTCTTGATGTCAAACCACCCAATAAAATCGGGGCGTATCTACCTCGCCTCTCTCTACTTATATCTCTTTTTACACTCAGTAAGAGCTTTAAAGGGTATCCACGGTCGAGGAACATCCCAATCAATTTAAACATTTCAACCTTAAAATCCTCATCTTGACTGACCAACCTAGATGTTCTAACCATTTGAGCCTTAATTAGGCCCTTACGTTGATGAAATGGGTGGTAACTTTTGAAATGTAAAAGGGAGTTCGAATAGTTTTCCTTCCTAAATATATTACTTGAAAATCCCCCTGCATTTTTACGAATCAACACATCCAAATAGGAAATACTCTCACTGTCCCATTTAAATGTAAACTTCAAAAAGTTCGTTGTGCCTTCTAAGTAGTTCACAAATTCAGATGCTGAATTCTGATCACCCTTCCATAATATTAGTACGTCGTCCAAAAACCTGTTGTACATGAGGATTTTGTCCTTAAATTTGTTAGGTTTGAGAATATATTCCCTTTCCCAGGTTAAAAGTACTGCATTGGCAAACAACGGGGCACACTTCGCCCCCATTGCTACACCTGAAACCTGCTGGAAAAGATCTCCTTCAAAAGCCAAAAAATTATTCTTTAACACTAATTCCATCAGCTCCAAAAAGAAATTTGTTTTTTGTCCAGAAAACAACCCACTGTTCACCATAGCCTCAGAGAATAACTCTAATCCTTCTTCTTGTGGAATAACCGAAAATAGGTTAACCACGTCTATAGTCAGAAACCCAAAATCACCCCTGATTCCTTCTACATCTTTGAACCTTTTCAAACAATGCCAGGAATCTTTTATTATGTGTTCCACGTCTTCAAACATAGATTTAAGTGAAATATCTACAAAGGCCGCAATGGGTTCGGTTTTAGATCCTCTTGCACTAACTATAGGCCTGTATTCCAACTTATCAGCCCCTTTATGTGTCTTCGGAATACCAAACAATGTGGGTATTTTCGGAAATTTAACTACCAAGAAGTCGTATTCATTCTCATTAATTGAACCTTGGGAAAGGGCATCTTGTAAAAATACATCAATTTTCATGTAAGCCCTATTAATTTCGCTTCTTGACACCGCTCTATAAGTTTCATCCCTATTTAATAAAGCTGTCATGTCAGAAATATAATCTGTGTTGGTCATAATCACTGTACCCCCTCCCTTGTCCGGCTTCATGAACCTATACAGACCAGATTTCTTTAAAGTGTCTAATAGCTCTCTTTCTTTCATTGTTAGGTTGTCGTCCACCACTTTAAAATTTTTTAACATCTCCCTCACATGAGCCTCCACTATTCTTTCAAAACCTAGTACTTCCTTGTGAATTGGAGGCACAAATGCACTTTTCCTTTTAAAATTACGGTGAATGTTGGGGTTATACATTTTTATTATCTCACTGTTCTTCCCCCCAGCAAAAAACATTTTTAAATGCATCTGCCTTGTGAACATCTTTAATTCCACAAGCGTTTTTACTGTGTCGGGTTTGAACGTAGGCACAAATTTAACCCCTTTTGAGAATAACTCAAAGTGTTCTTTATTAATGTTAAGGTCGGTGTAATTGTATATACAGTAGTCATCTTTCCGATAGACTTTGAAATTGCTTCCTTCCATAATAACAAATTCATAATTGTCTAAAATTCCAGACACACTCTCATTGTTTTGAGTAATTATTTCCTGTGTTTCAATCATATTATTATCCTTACATACTCCATGTGTCTCTTCCATATTTAACAAGGGTGTTACCCCTGTAATGTTATAAAAGCAATTCTTTGCATCAAAAAATTCATAAATGCCATCAATATTTGTTTGTTCATTATTTACTGTCTCACTTAAACTTCCTACCCCAAAACTGTCATTACACAAATTTCCTTCTCCATTAGAATTTTCCCCCACCAAGGTGTTCTCATTTATTAATATCTCCCCCTCCTGTTGGTTCTTCCAAAAAAGTTTTCTTGTGTTTCCCCCCTGTTCGTTCCCCTGTTGCGCAGTCTCTCGGACCTTCGAGGTTGGTCCTCCGTATCTAAAAAATCGTTCACACAATGTACCCCACCATTAAATTCTTCTGCAACATTAAAATCATAATTTTCTTCTTCACATACAATTTCACCCTCTTTGTCATTAGCTACATCAAATCCCCTGTATTTTATCCCAGGCGGATATGCACATTTGTGTTTATAGTCTAGGGTGTCTCTTTTAAGTTTCCTTTCTTTTGTTTCAGAACTTCTTAAAACAAACATGTCTACACTTTTAATCACTCTATCAAAATTAATTTTGTATTGCTCAAACAAAAGGTCAGTAGTGATACTCACATATAAATTCCTTATTTCATCCTTAATTTCATTCAACTTTTTGTCATTATTCCTAATAATAATGTCCAACATATCAACACCTGTTTTGTTGAACAACTCAACCAGTTCAGAAAATGCTGCCGACCCCTCGTCGATCCCCATGGGCCTTTTCCAAATCCTGAGACCCTTCGGAACTTGATTTAAGTCTCTGGATTTACTTAAAAACTTCGTGTCAAGCTGAATTGCTCGATATTTTTTACAAAGTTTCTCATAGTTGTAAATTTGTTCCCTTACACTTGGTTTAGCAGTCAATCTTTGGTTCCTGCTGTTGGTATCCCGTGTAGCTGGCTCGTCGAACCAGGAAGTGATGTCGAAATCTTCGTTAGTCCCAAACCCATTCGGGTGGACAACTGCACCTTCCTGCGATGTGTTCCTAGCGTGGGAACCAGTCTGTGAACCAGCCACCACCGCATACGATCCTGTCCTAGGCTGCTGCCCACACGGGATTGTCCCCAGTGGTGAATGCAAGGTAAAACATCGAACCTCTGTGTCAGTAGGGCTCACCGGTTCCGTTACACCTTCTCGTCCGGTCACATCACTGACATTGTTTGCCCCATTGACCGCTTCTCCATCATAGACTTTAATTAACTTGTCCACAACAACTGCCAGCTCCTTTAAGATCGCCTGCATGTTGTGTCCTCCAAACGCTGATCACGGCAACTTTCCCAGTGGTTTAAACAATTCAAAAAACAAACGCAAACACCCACCAGGGCAGAGTCAAGTAAAATAATTAGGATACCACAAAGTCAAGTAACCAAACCACGAAGGCGGACAAACTCCAGGCGTTTATTGGAACAGGCAACACTTGTAATCCAGATACAGACTAAGCACAATTAGAATGCTTTCGCCAAACAGTTAGGCATCATCAGAGTCATAACAATCAAACTTAAATCTCATACATTTTAAATACCATCGTTGTCATTACAATTGGTTAAACCAAACCCCTCCCCCTAAAACCTTTAATTATACAACCTCATATTAAATATATAACACAAAATATAAAAAGAACACCTATCAACTAAAATTTATTCTAATATACTGTCTATTAGTCACATTACAACTAATTTATTCAAGAATACAAACTTTAATCAATTAAAACCTTTTTTTTAAAAAATTAATAAAAACATTTCCAAGTGAGTATGTATGTGTTACAATTTATATCTTTTGAGATCTGAGTTTTAAAATTGGTTTGATAGAAATGTGGTCATTTAAACCTGGGGGTCTACAGGCATCTAGTCTAATTTGCCATTCTGTTTCCAAGGCCCCAACACGGTTGACCACATCCCCACCTTCACCACAATCAATTACCCGGCCTATTACAAAAAATAAAAACTTTTTAAAATCACTACATTGTGTACTATGTACATAAAGTGCATTGTGCAAATCTTTGTTTTTAATTGATCTTAAGTGCTCAGAAATCCGGTCTCGAAGCCTCCTAATAGTTTTGCCTACATAGTAAGCATTACATGTTACACACGAGGCAAGGTATACTAGGTTTTTTGTACAACAATTACACTGTCCTGGACATTTTATGGTGTATTTGTACCCTTCAACACATACATATGTACCCTCATTCACAAACCTACACATTCTACAAAATCCACACTTTTTCATGTTTGACCTATAATTTATTGTTTTGTTCTTTTCCAAAATGTCCTTCAGGTTCTCCCCTCTACTGTACACAATATTAGGATTTTCACCCAGTGTCTTCTTAACCTCTTCACTCAGAGAGAAACTCCAAACTTCTTTGATCATTTCAATAAGGACAGGTGTCATCCCATTGTATTTAACCACTAACCGGACCTTCTAACTCTTCTTCCTTCTCCCTATCCTTTACTTCTCTTGATGTCAAACCACCCAATAAAATCGGGGCGTATCTACCTCGCCTCTCTCTACTTATATCTCTTTTTACACTCAGTAAGAGCTTTAAAGGGTATCCACGGTCGAGGAACATCCCAATCAATTTAAACATTTCAACCTTAAAATCCTCATCTTGACTGACCAACCTAGATGTTCTAACCATTTGAGCCTTAATTAGGCCCTTACGTTGATGAAATGGGTGGTAACTTTTGAAATGTAAAGGAGTTCGAATAGTTTTCCTTCCTAAATATATTACTTGAAAATCCCCCTGCATTTTTACGAATCAACACATCCAAATAGGAAATACTCTCACTGTCCCATTTAAATGTAAACTTCAAAAAGTTCGTTGTGCCTTCTAAGTAGTTCACAAATTCAGACGCTGAGTTCTGATCACCCTTCCATAATATTAGTACGTCGTCCAAAAACCTGTTATACATGAGGATTTTGTCCTTAAATTTGTTAGGTTTGAGAATATATTCCCTTTCCCAGGTTAAAAGTACTGCATTGGCAAACAACGGGGCACACTTCGCCCCCATTGCTACACCTGAAACCTGCTGGAAAAGATCTCCTTCAAAAGCCAAAAAATTATTCTTTAACACTAATTCCATCAGCTCCAAAAAGAAATTTGTTTTTTGTCCAGAAAACAACCCACTGTTCACCATAGCCTCAGAGAATAACTCTAATCCTTCTTCTTGTGGAATAACCGAAAATAGGTTGACCACGTCTATAGTCAGGAACCCAAAATCACCCCTGATTCCTTCTACATCTTTGAACCTTTTCAAACAATGCCAGGAATCTTTTATTATGTGTTCCACGTCTTCAAACATAGATTTAAGTGAAATATCTACAAAGGCCGCAATGGGTTCGGTTTTAGATCCTCTTGCACTAACTATAGGCCTGTATTCCAACTTATCAGCCCTTTATGTGTCTTGAATACCAAACAATGTGGGTATTTTCGAAATTTAACTACCAAGAAGTCGTATTCATTCTCATTAATTGAACCTTGGGAAAGGGCATCTTGTAAAAATACATCAATTTTCATGTAAGCCCTATTAATTTCGCTTCTTGACACCGCTCTATAAGTTTCATCCCTATTTAATAAAGCTGTCATGTCAGAAATATAATCTGTGTTGGTCATAATCACTGTACCCCCTCCCTTGTCCGGCTTCATGAACCTATACAGACCAGATTTCTTTAAAGTGTCTAATAGCTCTCTTTCTTTCATTGTTAGGTTGTCGTCCACCACTTTAAAATTTTTTAACATCTCCCTCACATGAGCCTCCACTATTCTTTCAAAACCTAGTACTTCCTTGTGAATTGGAGGCACAAATGCACTTTTCCTTTTAAAATTACGGTGAATGTTGGGGTTATACATTTTTATTATCTCACTGTTCTTCCCCCCAGCAAAAAACATTTTTAAATGCATCTGCCTTGTGAACATCTTTAATTCCACAAGCGTTTTTACTGTGTCGGGTTTGAACGTAGGCACAAATTTAACCCCTTTTGAGAATAACTCAAAGTGTTCTTTATTAATGTTAAGGTCGGTGTAATTGTATATACAGTAGTCATCTTTCCGATAGACTTTGAAATTGACATTCGACATCACTTCCTGGTTCGACGAGCCAGCTACACGGGATACCAACAGCAGGAACCAAAGATGGACTGCTAAACCAAGTGTAAGGGAACAAATTTACAACTATGAGAAACTTTGTAAAAAATATCGAGCAATTCAGCTTGACACGAAGTTTTTAAGTAAATCCAGAGACTTAAATCAAGTCCCGAAGGGTCTCAGGATTTGGAAAAGGCCCATGGGGATCGATGAGGGGTCGGCAGCATTTTCCGAACTGGTTGAGTTGTTCAACAAAACAGGTGTTGATATGTTGGACATTATTATTAGGAATAATGATAAAAAGTTGAATGAAATGAAGGATGAAATAAGGAATTTACATGTGAGTATCACTACTGACCTTTTGTTTGAGCAATACAAAATTAATTTTGATAGAGTGATTAAAAGTGTAGACATGTTTGTTTTAAGAAGTTCTGAAACAAAAGAAAGGAAACTTAAAAGAGACACCCTAGACTACAAACACAAATGTGCATATCCGCCTGGGATAAAATACAGGGGATTTGATGTAGTTAATGATAAAGAGGGTGAAATTGTATGTGAAGAAGAAAATTATGATTTTAATGTTGCAGAAGAATTCAATGGTGGGGTACATTTTGTGAACGATTTTTTAGACACGGAGGACCAACCTCGAAGGTCCGAGAGACTGCGCAACAGGGGAACGAACAGGGGGGAAACACAAGAAACCTTTTTTGGAAGAACCAACAGGAGGGGGAGATATTAATAAATGAGAACACCTTGGTGGGGGAAAATTCTAATGGAGAAGGAAATTTGTGTAATGACAGTTTTGGGGTAGGAAGTTTAAGTGAGACAGTAAATAATGAACAAATAAATATTGATGGTATTTATGAATTGTTCGATGGAAAGAATTGCTTTTACAACACTACAGGGGCAACACCCTTGTTAAATATGGAAGAGACACATGGAGTATGTAAGGATAACAATATGATTGAAATACAGGAAACAACTACTCAAAACAATGAGAGTGTGTCTGGAATTTTAGATAATTATGAATTTGTTATTATGGAAGGAAGCAATTTCAAAGTCTATCGGAAAGACAACTACTGCATATACAATTACACCGACCTTAACATTAATAAAGAACATTTTGAGTTATTCTCAAAAGGGGTTAAATTTGTGCCTACGTTCAAACCCGACACAGTAAAAATGCTTGTGGAATTAAGGATGTTCACAAGGCAGATGCATTTAAAATGTTTTTGCTGGGGAAGAACAGTGAGATAATAAAATGTATAACCCCAACATTCACCGTAATTTTAAAAGGAAAAGTGCATTTGTGCCTCAATTCACAAGGAAGTACTAGGTTTTGAAAGAATAGTGGAGGCTCATGTTAGTGAGATGTTAAAAAATTATAAAGTGGTGGATGACAACCTAACAATGAAAGAAAGGGAGCTATTAGACACTTTAAAGAAATCTGGTCTGTATAGGTTCATGAAGCCGGACAAGGGAGGGGGTACAGTGATTATGACCAACACAGATTATATTTCTGACATGACAGCTTTATTAAACAGGGATGAAACTTATAGAGCGGTGTCAAGAAGCGAAATTAATAGGGCTTATATGAAAATTGATGTATTTTTACAAGATGCCCTTTCCCAAGGTTCAATTAATGAGAATGAATACGACTTCTTGGTAGTTAAATTTCGAAATACCCACATTGTTTGGTATTCCGAAGACACATAAAGGGGCTGATAAGTTGGAATACAGGCCTATAGTTAGTGCAAGAGGATCTAAAACCGAACCCATTGCGGCCTTTGTAGATATTTCACTTAAATCTATGTTTGAAGACGTGGAACACATAATAAAAGATTCCTGGCATTGTTTGAAAAGGTTCAAAGATGTAGAAGGAATCAGGGGTGATTTTGGGTTCCTGACTATAGACGTGGTCAACCTATTTTCGGTTATTCCACAAGAAGAAGGATTAGAGTTATTCTCTGAGGCTATGGTGAACAGTGGGTTGTTTTCTGGACAAAAAACAAATTTCTTTTGGAGCTGATGGAATTAGTGTTAAAGAATAATTTTTGGCTTTTGAAGGAGATCTTTCCAGCAGGTTTCAGGTGTAGCAATGGGGAAGTGTGCCCCGTTGTTTGCCAATGCAGTACTTTTAACCTGGGAAAGGGAATACATTCTCAAACCTAACAAATTTAAGGACAAAATCCTCATGTATAACAGGTTTTTGGACGACGTACTAATATTATGGAAGGGTGATCAGAATTCAGCGTCTGAATTTGTGAACTACTTAGAAGGCACAACGAACTTTTTGAAGTTTACATTTAAATGGGACAGTGAGAGTATTTCCTATTTGGATGTGTTGATTCGTAAAAATGCAGGGGGATTTTCAAGTAATATATTTAGGAAGGAAAACTATTCGAACTCCCTTTTGCATTTCAAAAGTTACCACCCATTTCACCAACGTAAGGGCCTAATTAAGGCTCAAATGGTTAGAACATCTAGGTTGGTCAGTCAAGATGAGGATTTTAAGGTTGAAATGTTTAAATTGATTGGGATGTTCCTCGACCGTGGATACCCTTTAAAGCTCTTACTGAGTGTAAAGAGATATAAGTAGAGAGGCGAGGTAGATACGCCCCGATTTTATTGGGTGGTTTGACATCAAGAGAAGTAAAGGATAGGGAGAAGGAAGAAGAGTTAGAAGGTCCACGGTTAGTGGTTAAATACAATGGGATGACACCTGTCCTTATTGAAATGATCAAAGAAGTTTGGAGTTTCTCTCTGAGTGAAGAGGTTAAGAAGACACTGGGTGAAAATCCTAATATTGTGTACAGTAGAGGGGAGAACCTGAAGGACATTTTGGAAAAGAACAAAACAATAAATTATAGGTCAAACATGAAAAGTGTGGATTTTGTAGAATGTGTAGGTTTGTGAATGAGGGTACATATGTATGTGTTGAAGGGTACAAATACACAATAAAATGTCCAGGACAGTGTAATTGTTGCAAAAACCTAGTATACCTTGCCTCGTGTAACATGTAATGCTTACTATGTAGGCAAAACTATTAGAGGCTTCGAGACCGATTTCTGAGCACTTAAGATCAATTAAAACAAAGATTTGCACAATGCACTTTATGTACATAGTACACAATGTAGTGATTTTAAAAGTTTTATTTTTGTAATAGGCGGTAATTGATTGTGGTGAAGGTGGGGATGTGGTCAACCGTGTTGGGGCCTTGGAAACAGAATGGCAAATTAGACTAGATGCCTGTAGACCCCCAGGTTTAAATGACCACATTTCTATCAAACCAATTTTAAAACTCAGATCTCAAAAGATATAAATTGTAACACATACATACTCACTTGGAAATGTTTTTATTAATTTTTTAAAAAAAGGTTTTAATTGATTAAAGTTTGTATTCTTGAATAAATTAGTTGTAATGTGACTAATAGACAGTATATTAGAATAAATTTTAGTTGATAGGTGTTCTTTTTATATTTTGTGTTATATATTTAATATGAGGTTGTATAATTAAAGGTTTTAGGGGGAGGGGTTTGGTTTAACCAATTGTAATGACAACGATGGTATTTAAAATGTATGAGATTTAAGTTTGATTGTTATGACTCTGATGATGCCTAACTGTTTGGCGAAAGCATTCTAACTGTGCTTAGTCTGTATCTGGATTGCAACGTGTTGCCTGTTCCAATAAACGTCTGTAGTTTGTCCGCCTTCGTGGTTTGGTTACTTGACTTTGTGGTATCTCAATTATTTTATATATATATATATATATATATATATATATACGGATTCCATCCTAATCATCAAAATTACAGTTCTCCAAAACTCAGTTAGCCGAGATCAGTTATCCGAAACTCCACTACTCCGAAATGGCACTTTGCCAATCTTCATGTCCGCAAAAAATCTGCTTTCATGCAAGTAGGTGTACAGCTTGTTGTCACTGTAGTGCGATCTCGGAGTTTTTATATATAATTTGCAGGGGTGTGGGGGTGCAGGGGGGGCTTGTCCCCCCTGCAAAAATTAGAGAAAAATAGAGGATTTGGTGTAGTAAAGTGCAGTTTCAGAGTAGTGGAGTTTCAGAGAACTTTTCTCGGCTGAGTTACGAAAAACTGTAATGTCAATGATTAGAATGGGATCCATATATGTGTGTGTGTGTGTGTGTGTGTGTGTGTGTGTTTGTGTGTGTGTGTGTGTGTGTGTGTGTGTGTGTGTGTGTGTGTGTGTGTGTGTGTGTGTGTGTGTGTGTGTGTGTGTGTGTGTGTGTGTCTATATGTATCTTTATATATGTTTTTCTCTCTCTCGAAATATATATATATATATATATATATATATATATATATATATATATATATATATATATATATATATATATATAAAAATAGACATATTCACATACATGGGCAAAGTATATTATTTTTAAATACATTTTGTTCAAAGTTAACTTACTGAATGAATGGAGTTCAAAAAGAGAGAGAATGATATGGTAGTATTCACTGAAATGGCTAAATACAAGACAGAGGGGAATTTTCTCTTTGGTTCATAGGTTCATAGGTAGGTACTGGGCTATCTGCCTGAAGGAATATATTAGTCCAGCCACGTTGTGCAGTATTCACCGCCCCTTTGGTTAGTTCCCTAGGCCCTTGATCTAGCAGCTAGTACCCTTGGCCCCTATCTAGTAGAGCTGTTGGTATGATCCCTGGTGTGAACTTTCTGTTACCCATCCACGTGTCAAGGTTCCTCTTGAAGATTGATAGTGAGGGGCTCTGTCTTATGTAGATAGGGACCTTGTTCCATAGCAAGGGAAGTCTTTGCGAATGGAATCTATCCCTCCAGCATGTTCTACTATTTGTTGTGCTGAGGTTTATATCCCTAGAGCATGTAGCTCGAGTCGATTTGGCTTTGCTAAGATGGAGCATGTTGAACAGTTCTGAGTTGGACATGTCTCTGCATGTTAGACAGAGATCGCCTCTGAGAAGGCGGTATGCAACAGAGAAAAGCCTTAGTTTTTTCAATCGTGCTGCATAGGGCAACTGTTTGAGGCCAGTAATCCTCTTAGTGAGGTACCTCTGTGGTCTCTCCAGCTGCTGGAGATGCCTAGCCAGGTACATTCCAATTGGTGCATTGTACTCAATAGTGGGTCTGATGAGGGAAGAGTAGAGGGGCACCACTACATCCTTAGATCTTGATGCAAACCCTTTCATGATCAGATGGGTCACATAGAAGGATTTTCTAACCACCTTGGCAGCATGGTTATCAAAGGAAAGCTGACTATCTACTTGGGTCCCTAGATCCCTTATTACTACTTCAGATTTCAGGGGGTTACCTCCTATGTGGTAGTTCGTGGGTACTCTGTTTTTTCCAAAGGGGATTACTACGCATTTTTTAGCATTTAGCTTGAAACCATGGCTCTGACACCATGCATCAGTCTCATTAAGGCCCTTCTGGAGGATATCCATGTCGGCCAGAGACTCTATTATAGCACCCAGCTTGCAGTCATCCACAAACTTGGTCATTCACAGCCCTTCAGTGCTTGCCTGTACTTCTGAGAAGTATATGCCAAACAGGAGGGGCCCCAGGACAGAGCCCTGAGGCTCACCACTCATTACTGGTCTGGATTCGGACATAGAACCCGCTACTCTTACTTTGTGGGATCTATCTGAGAGCCAGTTTGTGATCCATCTTGTGACGTAAGGGTTTATGCCAAGGTTGGTGAGTTTATCAATAATACCCGAATGGGAAATGGTGTCAAATGCTTTAGCAAGGTCAAGGTAAGCAGTGTGTACCTCCTTTCCCTTATCTATAGCCTGAGTAACTGTCTCAAAGAAGTCCACCAGGTTCAGGAGGCATGATCTGCCCTTGATGAAGCCGAACTGTGTGGGGTCAAGTGTTTGGAGGTTCCCAATCTCTCCATTTATGAGTTCCATAATGATTCGCTCCATTGCCTTACAGATCAGTCTGGTCAGGCTTATTGGTCAGTAGTTCCCAGGGTCAGTTGTGGGCCAACCCTTGTGCAGTGGAACCACCATTGCTGTGCGCCATTCTATGGGCACATATCCTGTTGAGAGGCTGAGACTGAACAGGGTATTCAGATGTGGGGTTAATTCATTTTGGAGCTCGCGTATGACACAGACCGGGGCACCATCTGGTCCCATGGAGGCAGTGTTTTTAGCTTTAGATAGAGCCTTATTAACCAACATATCAGTAAAAATTGGAGTTACACAATCCCCTGGAATAGTAATAAGCCCTGTAGGTGGTGGTGGTGGGGAGGGGATTTGCACTGAACCTGTCAGCCAAGATGTTGGCAATGTCAGTGGGGTCAGTGTATTTTTTTCCATTTTGTACTAGCTCAGAACAGACCTGAGCATTGCCATTTAGGTTTTTGACGTAACCATAGAAGGCCTTATGGTTATCCTTGGCATCCTTGGCAACTTTCTTTTCGAAATTGGCTTTAGTTGACTTGAGTAGGGCCCTCAATTTCTTACTAAAGCCAATCAGGGAAGATTTTTATACTTGAGATTTGGCCTTTTTTTGTATAAGTCTCATCCTTTTATTGTATAGTTTGCTTATGGCTGGGGTCCACCAGACTGGTTTCTTCTTGCTTGAAGAAGGAGTCTTGGTTTCATTTGCGATAGCATGGTCCATGCAATCCTGAAGATGTATATAAAGTGCCTTGGTGTAGGATTCTGCATCCTGGATATCATTATCCTTCTGCAAGGGAATAGTGAAGCTTTCGACTTCTGATGCAAGTAGTTTGAAGTTTGCTTTGGAAAGGTTTTCTATGATGGTTTCTTTAACAGGGGGAGGTGGAGGGGTGAGGATGTCTAGGGTTATCAGTTTGTGGTCTGATCTGACCAGAGAGGGAGTGATAATGGGTCTGATTTTGTGCAAACTTATGGTCGGTATAGTTAAGCAGGATGTGAAGGGTACAGGGGTCTTGTCTGCCTGCAAAAAATTGTATTTTCAAAGTACCTTACTTGAATAATTCTTGCCATTTGATATATTTTATAAGGAAGGACAGAACTTAAAGTAAGAGAACTTTGAACATTTACCATAAATCAATATATATATATATATATATATATATATATATATATATATATATATATATATCTATATATGGATCTAGGACATTTGATAGAATGATCAAATGTCTGAATCCATAACCACCGAACACACTTTAGCAAAAGCCCTTTAACCAAAAAAGCACTTTCGTTAAAGCGTGTCAATAAAAAAATTAAAAAAAACACTATATTTACATTTTTGCAGCCCCCCCCCACACCCCCTACTTTAATATTCTCCCTCTGAGACCACACTACAGTGGAGAAAAGGGAATTTTCCCTTATCCGCACCGTAATGCCTCGGCAACAGGTATTACAAAAGTGCTTCTTGGTGAAAAGCACTTTCGGTAAGTATCTTCAACAATGGATTTGGATGTTTGATCATTCGATCAAACATTCTAGATATATACATATATATATATATATATATATATATATATATATATATATATATATATATATATATATAGTATCCATACAGATGCTTTCGACTGCATCTTTCACCAAATCCCAATTTGGTGAGCATACTTACCTGAAACTGCTGCTCACCAAAGCAGCACTTTCAGCGTAAGTATGCTTGTTGTTCTGGTACTATGGTGTGGTAAGGAAATTTCCCTTTTCCCCACTGTAGTGCGACTTTGGAGTGAGAATATTAAAGTAGGGGTGGGGGTGCAGGGGCTTGCCCTCATTCAAGTAGATTTTGTGTTTTTTTTTAACATACTTTAATGAAAGCACTTTTCGATGAAAGCTTTTGTTAAAGTGTGTTGATGGTAATGAATTTGGGCTTTTGATCTTTCGATCAAAAGTCCTAGATCCATGTATATATATATATATATATATATAGAGAGAGAGAGAGAGAGATGTATTTCAGCCTTATTTATAGCACTAACCCTCAACCAAGCTGATGGGATCCAGGTCATGACTGCTCTGCTTCTCAGTATCTTGCAGAGGTAGCTTCTGAGAATTGTTTTTTTGTTTGCTTGTTTGTTCTGTTTTGGGTTTTTTTATATCACCTGACTCTATTGATCTTCTACAACATACAAAAGTATCTTCAAAATCTCTCTCTCTCTCACCATTTGTGTGTTTTTTCATCTCATTTAACAGAAAGTTTTCAAGAAGGCCCACGCATTATTTTGCTACGTACGTCTCTCCAGCTTTGACATCTAGACCTGAACACTGTATAGATGTGGCAGGGATCCTACTCACAACTGTAAACTACAGAAGTGTGCCTTGTTGCAACTGTGAAAGTCACATTTTGTTTTATTTTTGCACTTTCCTTGAGGAGCAGTGACCCCTGAGGTAGTATAAACAGCAGGAGTGAGTGAGGGAGTCTGGTGACTGAAGCTCTTATAAAACTCACTAATGCAAAAAATCAATCTTAAAAAGTACAAGTTTTGCAATTTTAACAAGTCACACTTCTGTTGTTCAAATTATCACGAGGGAGCCAATAGGTAGGCCACATTCTTCAGGGAGTTGTATGACTTGTCTTAGTCTATATCCCTTAGGACAATTTCTCTGTTCTTCTAGTGGTGTTCTGAAAAATGTGCACATGTTCTTTCCTTTCCTGGCCTGCATTTTCGCACATCTACAGTTCAAACTTCAGTGCCATTTAAGCATGGTCAGGTTTACAAATAGTCATTCTCAGAGGAGATGTTCCTGGATATGAACTCCTTCTCTGGTAGATCCACTACAGGAAGTTCCCCATGATCAATACCAGTAGTCTCAGCAGGTCCTTCTACAGAGCATTCTGGTAACATAATTCATTGATTATGAGCTTTAGAGATAGCAGTTTCAGTGGAAATATTTACATCTGATGATACCATTTCTTAAGGGTTTTCAATGATCAGTCAATAGCTACTGTCTAAAAGTTCCTTGATGTTCCATATCACTTGTGGAACTTCCTTCAGTGTCCAAGGTATCCTTCACCTTTGATGAGTCTAGTCCATGGATAACTAGATCATCTCTAGTAACATCAGTTTGTAGGGACTGTTTTACCAATTCTGAATCTGATGAAACCTCACTCTTAGTCTAAGGGTCAGATCCTGATTTTCTCTTTTGCTCCGACTTGATTCAATTTTTTTTTGAGATCCCTAAAAACTTCTCATAATTGTCTCTAATATCACCAAATACAGTCTAACTTCTTCTCTCACTTTCACTCTCTGGATCCTTCGATCTTCATCTTTCCACTTCTTCATGTCCATCTTTACCACTGTCTTTACCACCATCTGTTCTTTCTTCTAGAGATTTTTTGCACACTTTTCCAAAGGTGCATCAAAACTGCTTTCCACTGTTTCAAGTTCAAGACCATTTCAATGCAATTGGTTTCTGGCTTTTCTCTGACTTTTCAATTCAATGAATTGAATAAAGCTTAGGGTCTGTATTTTCATCTCATTACTATCTTTTGTTCAGTCGTGTATTACCAACATCTACATCTGATATTTTGTTTTGTTCTAGCAAAATTGCAACTACAACTGCTGTAAATACTCTGTTGTTCACCTCATTTTGATGTCAGTATAGCTGCATAAACAATTATCAGTTTGCAGATTCAGTTCTGCACACTCTTTAGTATTCACTCACGGATATTCTGTAGATAAGTTCATTAGTTCTCCAAAAAGCTAGATATTTAGTATCAGAGAAAATGTTAAGTGGACTCATCAAATCTTCACTCAGACAGGAACATTGTACTGGCCAGTAGGCATATGTGCTCATCTGTTTTGCTCTTAGTCAGTTGAGACATTAGGCACTTTGCTTAATCAGTTCTGCACCCAGTTAATACATGGGCCAACTTCAACAATTGGCTAAGCTTCTGGTGTCATTCTAAGGGGATCCAGTATTTGTCTGCCTGGGATGACATGATCGACAGACCACGATGCTTTGCCAGAGATGGCCTGCACCTGTCACCCTTGGGATTCCGGATACTGGCTAAGGCTCTTGCCACCCCTGTAGTGCCTTTTTTAGGCAAGGTTCAAATGACAAATTCACCACCATAACAGGTACAAGCAAGCAAAATCTGAGGGTAATGCTACTCAATGCTAGAAGTCTAAACCTCAAAATGCACTCACTTGAGGCACTCTTAAAATGGAGAACATCGACATCTGTGCAGTGACAGAGACCTGGTTCAAAGCTCCAGAGAGCACCCCTGTGTTATCAGGCTATAATTCATACCACACCTTTCGGCCACCTAACCCGAAACAAAGCACTAAAGGTGGAGGCATGTCCATATTCATTAAGGATATCCACACCTCCAGGCAAGTTGCACAGCATAATACATCCAAGATTATCCAAGTGCAACTAACTCTGGGCAAGACCGCAATCCAAATTGTAGCTTGCTACAGACCCCTCAACATGCCGCAGGATTCCCACTCCTCATTTCTTGATACACTGGAAAGTATTAGGGTACAACCCAACACCCTAATAATGGGCGATTTCAACTACCCCACCATTAACTGGGGAAACTACTCATGTACCAACTCTTTTGCTCAACGTTTTTTGGAATTCATAAATTCCAATGCCTTGGATCAACTTATTCACACCCCCACCTGGGGCAGCAATATCCTAGACCTGGTCATTACCAACATGGACAACCAATGTTCCACACCAGAGGTCAATTCCTCATTGGTCATATCCGACCACAGGCTAATCACCCTAGACATCTACATCCCGCCCCCACCCCCAATTAGGGAAACTACCGTAAAAAACTTCTCCAAAGCCAACTTCACACTTCTTAAGACAGAAGTGGCAAACTTCATGACACCCATGCAGATGGACAATAGAGGTACGACTGCTGAATCCTACACAAATGCACTTTATAAGCACTTACACAAGTGCATGGATCATGCTATCCCTAATAGAACCAAGATGCTATCCTCCAAAAAAAGGAAGCCAATCTGGTGGTCCTCTGCCATAAACAAACTCTACAACAGAAGAAAGAAACTGTTGCAAAAAGAGTAAAATCCCATGACTGGAGGAACTCCCTGGTCAACCTCAGTATGAAGCTGAGATCCCCTCATAAAATCCTCCAAAGCTAGTTACGAAAACAAAATTGCCACTGACTCTAAAGACCACCAAAAAGCATTCTATAGCTATGTCAAGAATCTCAGTGGAAACACTCAGATCTGCTCTGAGTTACAGCACAATGGCAGTAAATATACAGAACCAACTGATATTGCCAACATCCTGGCAGATAGGTTCAGTGCTAACTTTACCCCCCCCCCTCACCCCCTAGGGGGCTCATCTCTATACCGGAAGAATGCAAAGTTCCTGTAATCATGGCTGCACAGGTAAAAAACACACTCTCCAAAGCCAAGAACACAGCATCCATGGGACTTGACAATATCCCTGGCTGCGTTCTACACGAACTACAGAATGAACTGGCACCCTACCTAAGTACCATGTTCAATCATAGCCTCACCTCAGGCTTTGTGCTCACTGAATGGCGCACCACAATGTTTATCCCACTCCACAAAGGGGGAGCCACGATGGACCCCGGGAACTACCGCCCCATTACCCTGATGAGCCTGGTCTGCAAGGCCATGGAACGTATCATCATGGAACTCATAAACAAAGACATTGGTAATCTCCAAACTCTGGACCCTATCCAGTTTGGGTTTGTAAAAGGCAGATCATGTCTACTAAACCTGATTGACTTCTTTAGTCACCAAAGCCATAGATGAGGGTAAGGTGGTTCACACAGCTTATCTAGATCTCGCCATGGCTTTTGACACCATCCCCCACTCTGGAATTATAGATAAGCTCACTAAACTCGGTATAAACCCTTATGTCACAATATGGGTTGTCAACTGGCTCATGGAGAGAACCCACACTGTGAAAGTAGCAGACTCCAAATCTGACTTCAGACCAGTGACAAGTGGAGTACCACAGGGTTCAGTCCTGGGTCCTCTCCTGTTTGGTATCTACTTCTCTGAAGTACAAGCTAACACAGAACATCTTTGGCTAACAAAGTTTGCAGATGACTGTAAACTAGGAGCCATAATCGAAACTCCTAACGATGTGGACATACTATAAAAGGGCCTCACTGAGGCAGATGCCTGGTGTCAAAGCCATGGCCTGAAGCTCAATGCCAAAAAGTATATTGTCATCCCCTTTGGTAAAAACTCTGTACCCATGAACTACCACATAAGTGGTAGTCTACTTAATGCCAAAAGTGTGATAAGAGACCTTGGGACACAGGTGGACAGTAGTCTCTCCTTTGATAATCACATCACCACAGTGGTCAGGAAATCCTTCTACGTGGCTCACCTCATCACAAAAGGTTTCTCATCCAGAAAAAAAGAGGTCATTGTTGCCCTTTACTCATCACTCATTAGACCCATTACAGAGTACAACGCCCCTTTTGGTATGTACCTCACAAGACATCTACAACAACTGGAAAGGCCACAGAAATACCTCACAAAGAGGATTACTGGCCTCAAACAGATGCCCTATGCAGACCGTCTCAAAAAACTCCAGCTTTACTCCGTCGCATATCTCCTACTCAGAGGTGATCTCTGCCTAGCATACAAAGCTATGTCAAACCCAGAGCTGTTGGACATGCTCCACTTAAAGACATTGCAATCCCTCCGAGCTACACACTCAAGGGACCTAAACCTTGTCACCACAATAAACAGAACATGCTGGAGGGATAGATTCCTGTCCCAGAGACTTCCCATACTCTGGAACAGACTACCTATCTATGTCAAACAGAGCTCCTCATTAGCACTCTTCAAGAAAAATGTTGATGATTGGATGGGAAATAGGAAATTCACCCCAGGGATCACTTCTGTGGCTCTGCTCAACAGGGGTACAGGAAAATAATTTTTTTGGGTGGCGAAAGCCAAGGTACCTTTATGGCTAGGCTTATATAGGCCCTAGGGCTACTAGCCTAGTACCTACCTATGAACCTATGGAAAAGTCTGGCTTAGATACTGAACATGTGAGTTTATCAACCTAACACTGAATAAAATTCTCCAGTTCGGCATTAGGCATTCTTGCTTATTGATCTGTTCAATTAAGACCTGTAATAGAGTCCCTGTGCATATGGAGTTTCTGGTCAACTCACTCTTTATTCTTTCATTACTTGAGCTCCATTTGTCTAGAAAGGCTTCCTCAAGGCTTAATTCAATTTTCGTATTGGAAATAAAAGAGGATTTAGCATACTGAACAAAATCTCCACGGGAAAAGGCAGTCGGAGGAAAAAACAGAGAAAAAATTACTTAAATCTGGAAAAGTCTCTCTTGGGTCTCTCTGTTGCCTGTATCACTCCGCAGGACACCATGAGAAGCTGTGCTGAGTTGTATACTGGTGAAAAACTGCACAAATGTGAGTTTTAAAGCAGGGAAACTGAAAGAGATAGGAATTGACCCAAAACGGCCAATAAGCTACTAGTTTCAGGGCTGAGACCACTCCTCCAGGGACACATAGGCTGCTCAAAGCTTCCCACTCTCACTGGTGAACAGGGAAGCTTCCTCCTATCCAAGTAAGGATATGGGCAACACCGGAAACTATACCACAGTCCGGAATTCAGCAAAACCTGAAATCTGGACTAATCTAGTTCAGCAAAGGTGGGAAAAGAGAATATTTTTTTTTTTTTTTTTTTTTTCAGGAAACAGCAGAAAAACACACAGAAAACACTGTAAATGCTATAAACAGGCTAGCGTACTTTAGTGTGTAGCCTACAACAGTTATACAATACAAAAATGACTTAAATTGATATAAAACAAGTGCAAAAACTGTAAAAAGCAGAAGGCAAATGCAATTTAAACTTTTTAAAGCACAGATCAGTTAGAAATTCACTTTTTAGGTGGGAAAAGGCAGTCGGAGCAAAAAAACAGAGAAAGAAAATACTTAAATCTGGAAAAGTCTCTCTTGGGTCTCTCTGTTGCCTGTATCACTCTGCAGGACACCACGAGGAGATGTGCGGAGTTGTATACTCATGCAAAACCGCTCAAATGTGAGTTTTAAAGAAGGGAAACTGAAAGAGATAGGAATTGACCCAAAACGGCCAATAAGCTACTAGTTTCAGGGCTGAGACCACTCCTCCAGGGACAGATAGGCTGCTCAAAGCTCCTCACTCTCACTGGTGAACAGAGAAGCTTCCTCTTATCCAAGTAAGGATATGGGCAACCCAGGAAACTATACAAGAGTCCGGAATTCAGCAAAACCTGAAATCTGGACTAATCTAGTTCAGCAAAGGCGGGAAAAGAGAATATTTTTTTTTTTTGTTTTTTCAGGAAACAGCAGAAAAACAAACAGAAAACACTGTAAATGCTATAAACAGGCTAGCACACTTTAGCGTGTAGCCTACAACAGTTATACAATACAAAAATGACTTAAATTGACATAAAACAAGTGCAAAAACTGTAAAAAGCAGAAGGCAAATGCAATTCAAACGTTTTAAAGCACAGATCAGTTAGAAATTCGCTTTTTAGCCGGGAAAAGGCAGTTGGAGGACAAAAACAGAGAAAAAAATAATTAAATCTGGAAAAGTCTCTCTTGGGTCTCTCTGTTGCCTGTATCACTCCGCAGGACACCACGAGGAGCTGTGCTGAGTTGTATACTGGTGAAAAACTGCACAAATGTCAGTTTTAAAGCAGGGAAACTGAAAGAGATAGGAATTGACCCAAAACGGCCAATAAGCTACTAGTTTCAGGGCTGAGACCACTCCTCCAGGGACAGATAGGCTGCTCAAAGCTTCCCACTCTCACTCGTGAACATGGAAGCTTCCTCCTATCCAAGTAAGGATATGGGCAACACCGGAAACTATACCACAGTCCGGAATTCAGCAAAACCTGAAATCTGGACTAATCTAGTTCAGCAAAGGTGGGAAAAGAGAATATTTTTTGTTGTTTTTTTGTTTTTTTTCAGGAAACAGCAGAAAAACACACAGAAAACATTGTAAATGCTATAAACAGGCTAGCACACTTTAGCGTGTAGCCTACAACAGTTATACAATACAAAAATGACTTAAATTGACATAAAACAAGTGCAAAAACTGTAAAAAGCAGAAGGCAAATGCAATTCAAACGTTTTAAAGCACAGATCAGTTAGAAATTCACTTTTTAGGTGGGAAACGGCAGTCGGAGCAAAAAAACAGAGAATGAAAATACTTAAATCTGGAAAAGTCTCTCTTGGGTCTTTCTGTTGCCTGTATCACTCTGCAGGACACCACGAGGAGATGTGCAGAGTTGTATACTCATGAAAAACCAATCAAATGTGAGTTTTAAAGAAAAGAAACTGAAAGAGATAGGAATTGACCCAAAACGGCCAATAAGCTACTAGTTTCAGGGCTGAGACCACTCCTCCAGGGACAGATAGGCTGCTCAAAGCTCCTCACTCTCACTGGTGAACAGAGAAGCTTCCTCTTATCCAAGTAAGGATATGGGCAACACAGGAAACTATACCACAGTCCGGAATTCAGCAAAACCTGAAATCTGGACTAATCTAGTTCAGCAAACTTGGGAAAAGAGAATTTTTTTTTTGTTGGTTTTTTTTAGGAAACAGCAGAAAAACACACAGAAAACACTGTAAATGCTATAAACAGGCTAGCATACTTTAGTGTGTAGCCTACAACAGTTATACAATACAACAATGACTTAAATTGTCATAAAACAAGTGCAAAAAGTGTAAAAAGCAGAAAGCAAATGCAATTTAAACTTTTTAAAGCACAGATCAGTTAGAAATTTGCTTTTTAGGTGGGAAAAGGCAGTCAGAGCAAAACAACAGAGAAAAAACACTTAAATCTGGAAAAGTCTCTCTTGGGTCTCTCTGTTGCCTGTATCACTCTGCAGGACACCACGAGGAGCTGTGCTGAGTTGTATACTGGTGCAAAACTGCGCAAATGTAGGTTTTAAAGCAGGTAAACTGAAAGAGATAGAAATTGACCCAAAATGGCCAATAAGCTAATAGTTTCAGGTACTGAGACCACTCCTCCAGGGACAGATAGGCTGCTCAAAGCTCCCCACTCTCACTGGTGAACAGGGAAGCTTCCTCCTATCCAAGTAAGGATATGGGCAACACCGGAAACTATACCACAGTCCAGAATTCAGCAAAACCTGAAATCTGGACTAATCTAGTTCAGCAAAGGTGGGAAAAGAGAATATTTTTTTTGTTGTTTTTTTTTTTTTTCAGGAAACAGCAGAAAAACACACAGAAAACACTGTAAATGCTATAAACAGGCTAGCACACTTTAGCGTGTAGCCTACAACAGTTATACAATACAAAAACGACTTAAATTGACATAAAACAAGTGCAAAAACTGTAAAAAGCAGAAGGCAAATGCAATTCAAACGTTTTAAAGCACAGATCAGTTAGAAATTCACTTTTTAGCCGGGAAAAGGCAGTCGGAGGAAAAAAACAGAGAAAAAATTACTTAAATCTGGAAAAGTCTCTCTTGGGTCTTTCTGTTGCCTGTATCACTCCGCAGGACACCACGAGGAGCTGTGCTGAGTTGTATACGGGTGAAAAACTGCACAAATGTGAGTTTTAAAGCAGGGAAACTGAAAGAGATAGGAATTGACCCAAAACGGCCAATAAGCTACTAGTTTCAGGGCTGAGACCACTCCTCCAGGGACAGATAGGCTGCTCAAAGCTTCCCACTCTCACTGGTGAACAGGGAAGCTTCCTCCTATCCAAGTAAGGATATGGGCAACACCGGAAACTATACCACAGTCCGGAATTCAGCAAAACCTGAAATCTGGACTAATCTAGTTCAGCAAACTTGGGAAAAGAGAATATTTTTTTTTTGTTTTTTTCAGGAAACAGCAGAAAAACACACAGAAAACACTGTAAATGCTATAAACAGGCTAGCATACTTTAGTGTGTAGCCTACAACAGTTATACAATACAAAAATGACTTAAATTGATATAAAACAAGTGCAAAAACTGTAAAAAGCAGAAAGCAAATGCAATTTAAACTTTTTAAAGCACAGATCAGTTAGAAATTCGCTTTTTAGGCGGGAAAAGGCAGTCGGAGCAAAACAACAGAGAAAAAACACTTAAATCTGGAAAAGTCTCTCTTGGGTCTCTCTGTTGCCTGTATCACTCTGCAGGACACCACGAGGAGCTGTGCTGAGTTGTATACTGGTGCAAAACCACGCAAATGTAGGTTTTAAAGCAGGTAAACTGAAAGAGATAGGAATTGACCCAAAATGGCCAATAAGCTACTAGTTTCAGGGCTGAGACCACTCCTCCAGGGACAGATAGGCTGCTCAAAGCTCCCCACTCTCACTGGTGAACAGAGAAGCTTCCTCCTATCCAAGTAAGGATATGGGCAACACAGGAAACTATACCACAGTCTGGATTTCAGCAAAGCCTGAAATCTGGACTAATCTAGTTCAGCAAAGGTGGGAAAAGAGAATATTTTTTGTTTTATTTTTGTTTTTTTTTCAGGAAACAGCAGAAAAACACACAGAAAACATTGTAAATGCTATAAACAGGCTAGCACACTTTAGTGTGTAGCCTACAACAGTTATACAATACAAAAATGACTTAAATTGATATTAAACAAGTGCAAAAACTGTAAAAAGCAGAAGGTAACTGCAATTTAAACTTTTTAAAGCATGGCTCAGTTAGAAATTTGCTTTTTGAGTGGGAAAAGGCAGTCAGAGCAAAAAAACAAAGAAAAAATACTTAAATCTGGAAAAGTCTCTCTTGGGTCTCTCTGTTGCCTGTATCACTCTGCAGGACACCACGAGGAGCTGTGCTGAGTTGTATACTGGTGAAAAACTGCACAAATGTGAGTTTTAAAGCAGGGAAACTGAAAGAGATAGGAATTGACCCAAAACGGCCAATAAGCTACTAGTTTCAGGGCTGAGACCACTCCTCCAGGGACAGATAGGCTGCTCAAAGCTCCCCACTCTCACTGGTGAACAGGGAAGCTTCCTCCTATCCAAGTAAGGATATGGGCAACACAGGAAACTATACCACAGTCCGGAATTCAGCAAAACCTGAAATCTGGACTAATCTAGTTCAGCAAAGGTGGGAAAAGAGAATTTTTTTGTTGTTTTTTTTTTTTTCAGGAAACAGCAGAAAAACACACAGAAAACACTGTAAATGCTATAAACAGGCTAGCATACTTTAGTGTGTAGCCTACAACAGTTATACAATACAAAAATGACTTAAATTGATATAAAACAAGTGCAAAAACTGTAAAAAGCAGAAGGCAAATGCAATTTAAACTTTTTAAAGCACAGATCAGTTAGAAATTTGCTTTTTAAGTGGGAAAAGGCAGTCAGAGCAAAAAAACAGAGAAAAAATACTTAAATCTGGAAAAGTCTCTCTTGGGTCTCTCTGTTGCCTGTATCACTCTGCAGGACACCACGAGGAGCTGTGCGGAGTTGTATACTGGTGCAAAACCATGCAAATGTGAGTTTTAAAGCAGGGAAACTGAAAGAGATAGGAATTGACCCAAAATGGCCAATAAGCTACTAGTTTCAGGGCTGAGACCACTCCTCCAGGGACAGATAGGCTGCTCAAAGCTCCCCACTCTCACTGGTGAACAGAGAAGCTTCCTCCTATCCAAGTAAGGATATGGGCAACACAGGAAACTATACCACAGTCCGGAATTCAGCAAAACCTGAAATCTGGACTAATCTAGTTCAGCAAAGGCGGGAAAAGAGAATTTTTTTTGTTTTTTTTTTTTTCAGGAAACAGCAGAAAAACACACAGAAAACACTGTAAATGCTACAAACAGGCTAGCGTACTTTAGTGTGTAGCCTACAACTGTTATACAATATAAAAACGCCTTAAATTGATATAAAACAAGTGCAAAAACTGTAAAAAGCAGAAGGCAAATGCAATTTAAACTTTTTAAAGCACAGATCAGTTAGAAATTTGCTTTTTAGGTGGGAAAAGGCAGTCAGAGCAAAAAACAGAGAAAAAAATACTTAAATCTGGAAAAGTCTCTCTTGGGTCTCTCTGTTGCCTGTATCACTCTGCAGGACACCACGAGGAGCTGTGCGGAGTGTTATACTGGCACAAAACCATGCAAATAAGGGTTTTAAAGCAGGGAAACTGAAAGAGATAGGAATTGACCCAAAACGGCCAATAAGCTACTAGTTCAAGGGCTGAGACCACTCCTCCAGGGACAGATAGGCTGTTCAAAGCTCCCCACTCTCACTGGTGAACAGAGACGCTTCCTCCTATCCAAGTAAGGATATGGGCAAGACAGGAACCTATACCACAGTCTGGAATTCAGCAAAACCTGAAATCTGGACTAATCTCGTTAAGCAAAGGCAGGAAAAGAGAATACATTTTTTTTTTTTTTTTCAGGAAACAGCAGAAAAACACACAGAAAACACTGTAAATGCTATAAACAGGCTAGCACACTTTAATGTGTAGCCTACAACAGTTATACAGCACAAAAATGACTTAAATTGATATAAAACGAGTGCAAAACCCATAAAAAGCAGAAGGCAAATGCAATTTAAACTTTTTAAAGCACAGATCAGTTAGAAATTCACTTTTTAGGTGGGAAAAGGTAGTCGGAGCAAAAAAACAGAGGAAAAATACTTAAATCTGGAAAAGTCTCTCTTGGGTCTCTCTGTTGCCTGTATCACTCTGCAGGACACCACGAGGAGCTGTGCAGAGTTGTATACTGGCGCAAAACCGCGCAAATGCAGGTTTTAAAGCAGGGAAACTAAAAGAGATAGGAATTGACCCAAAACAGCAAATAAGCTACTAGTTTCAGGGCTGAGACCACTCCTCCAGGGATAGACAGGCTGCACAAAGCTCATCACTCTCACTGGTGAACAGAGAAGCTTACTCCTATCCAAGTAAGGATATGGGCAACACAGGAAACTATACCAAAGTTCAGAATTCAGCAAAACCTGAAATCTGGACTAATCTAGTTCAGCAAAGGCAGGAGAAGAGAATATTTTTTTGTTTTTTTTTCAGGAAACAGCAGAAAAACACAAAAAAAACACTGTAAATGTTATAAACAGGCTAGCATACTTTAGTGTGTTGCCTACAACAGTTATACAATACAAAAATGACTGAAATTGATATAAAACAAGTGCAAAAAACTGTAAAAAGCAGAAGGCAAATGCAATTTAAACTTTTTAAAGCACAGATCAGTTAGAAATTTGCTTTTTAGATGGGAAAAGGCAGTCAGAGCAAAAAAACAGAGAAAAAAATACTTAAATCTGGAAAAGTCTCTCTTGGGTCTCTCTGTTGCCTGTATCACTCTGCAGGACACGACGAGGAGCTGTGTGGAGTTGTATACTGGTGCAAAATCGCGCAAATGTGAGTTTTAAAGCAGGGAAACTGAAAGAGATAGGAATTGACCCAAAATGGCCAATAAGGTAGTAGTTTCAGGGCTGAGACCACTCCTCCAGGGACAGATAGGCTGCCCAAAGCTCCCCACTCTCACTGGTGAACAGAGAAGCTTCCTCCTATCCAAGTAAGGATATGGGCAACACAGGAAACTATACCACAGTCCGGAATTCAGCAAAACCTGAAATCTGGACTAATCTAGTTAAGCAAAGGCGGGAAAAGAGAATTTTTTTTTTGTTGTTGTTTTTTTCCGGAAACAGCAGAAAAACACACAGAAAACACTGTAAATGCTATAAACAGGCTAGCACACTTTAATGTGTAGCCTACAACAGTTATACAATACAAAAACGACTTAAATTGATATAAAACAAATGTAAAAACTGTAAAAAGCAGTAGGCAAATGCAATATAAACTTTTTAAAGCACAGATCAGTTAGAAATCCACTTTTTAGGTGGGAAAAGGGAGTCAGAGCTAAAAAACAGAGAAAAAATACTTAAATCTGGAAAAGTCTCTCTGTTGTCTGTATCACTCTGCAGGACACCATGAGGAGCTGTGCAGAGTTGTATACAATAACAAACTTTTTAAATCACAGATTCGCTAAAAAAACTGGCATTTTAGGCGGAATTAGTTAAGACAGCAAGAAAAGCAGAAAAATGATACTTAAACACTCCAAAGTCACTCTTTTGCCTCTCTGCTGCTGTAGGCTCTGCAGAAAACTTGGAAGGCACTTGCTGAGTGGAATACAAGCGTAAAAACTGTGCAAATGAGGTTTTTATAGCAGGGAAGTGAAAGAGATAGAAATTAGCCCAAAATGGCCAGTAAACTACTAACTTCAGGGCTGAAACCACTCCTCCAGGGACAGATAGGCTGCTCAAAGCTCCCCTCTCTCACAGGTGAACAGAGAAACTTTCTTCTATCCAAGTAAGGTAATGGCAGCACAGTAACTTGTAACACAGCCCTGGATTCAGCAATAACCTGAAAACTGGACTATACTAATTCAGAAAGGCGGGAAACAAGTATATATATTTTTTCAGAAAATAGAGCAGATACAATCAAAAAGGCCAATAAACTACTAACTTCTGGGCTGAAACCACTCCTCCAGGGACAGATAGCCTGCTCAAAGCTCCCCTCTCTCACAGGTGAACAGAGAAACTTCCTTCTATCCAAGTAAGGTATGGCAACACAGAAACTTGTAACACAGCCCTGGATTCAACAATAACATGAAAGCTGGACTATACTAGTTCAGAAAGGTGAGAAACAAGTATATATATATTTTTTTCCAGAAAATAGAGCAGATACAATCAAAACAACACTTTACCCAATTAACCAGTTAAAAAGCTTAAAACTAAGCCCTGTTCCAGCAGTCTTCAGTCAGACAAGTTCTAACTGCACAGTCCTGCCACTAGGGTACAGAGAAACCTTCTCCAAAAAAGACAGCCTGGATCAGTGCACAAGTTATACAAACAAAGCTAGATCCAGCCGGCCTGAATCTAGTCTATGCTACAGCAAACAAGGCTTACCGATTTCAGAAAGAAACAGTTCAAGTACGCACGTGCAATAAGGCTTTAACCAGAAATTCCCAGCTCAGAAGGGCAGAATCTAGCCTCTCCTCCCACAACAGTGCAGACCACAAACCTTCTTAATGTAAAATAACTGGCTTGAAGCCCAAGTCCTTAACCCAGAACTAATACGCTTTTAGAATAACAGACACTGAGCCTTCAATCAGCAGTTCCCAACTTAGAAGGATGTATGCTACCTGTCCTGCCACAACAGTGCAGACCACACACCTTCTTAATGTAAAACAACTGGTTTGAAGCCCAAGTGCTTAAACCGTGGGCCTTAGAATAACAGTTACAATTTAATCAGGCTACTAACAAGCAGTAATAAAGGCAGCAGAATAAATTCAATTGAGTACTTTTAAGAAGAGGCAAAAGCAAAATAAGGTAATAAAGTAGGAAGAAACACAAATAAAGTAAGGCAGATGAAGTGCACATTTTTTTTTTTGAGACGGAGGAAACAGAGCAGATTAAGATACTATAGGGGAATGCCCTTCCCAAGTGCTCTCTCTGTACACTGCAGAGGAGATGGGATTGGTAGGAGTATCCAAAATCAAAATATAATCTCACTGTACTCAGTTGAGTGAGAAAATGAGATGGGTCCAGGAGGAGTGTGCAAAAAGAGATTTACAACAGGGGCGGGCAATTCCAAAGCCACCAAGATTAACACCACAACAAGAAACAGGGAGGGAGGGAGGGGAACTAACTGCAGAGAGACAGAGACACAATATTTACTGAATCAAAGACACACAATATTTACTGACTCAAATCTTAAATAAGTGCAGAAAAATATACTTAAATCAGCTAGTGTCCAGTTGATATATGCAGACAAGTCTCAGTAGCCAGCAACTCGATTTAAAATGATTGCTAGAAATATAACCAACACAGATTTTAATGCTAGCAGAAACCCCCAAACTAACTAACATTAACAAACAAATTTAAAAGCAGTCTAACAACTTTCAGTGAGCTCATTCTGCTTAGTTTCAGTAATGAATTACCATCCACAGCCTGATAAATACAAGCACAATCTTTTCCAGACACAGCGTTTATATACCAGTAAGGATGGAAGAGTTAGATGATCAAATTACTACTCAGTCCTATTAGCCCCTGCTATTACCCAATCACTCGTACTACAGAAGGTCAGGAAACCCTGGTACTCTCAATAATAATGAAGACAGACCATTAGCAGAAAATGGCTGCCAGGAACACAGGAAACTCAACAAAACTACCAGGCCTGGACAACAGCAGACCTCTATCAAGATTATGCCACCTGAGCAGAACACAGAAACCTCACTTTAAATGCTAAAAAGAGCACTCACAAAGAGAAAATACAAGTCTCAGTATGAAAAAGCAGTTTACAATTTAGTAATTACATAAAAATGCAATTATAGTAATGCACACTATTACAGCTACTAGCTATAGCCTCCAAATGAAATTTTTAAACAGATCAAGGAGCAAGCAGACTCTAGAGAATGCTTTTAACTGCAAACAGACTAGACTACATCACAGAAACCTAAAAAAAATAAATAAAAAATGCACAGAAAAGCACGGATAGAGCACTCACAAACAGAAAATACAACTCTCAGTATGAAAAAGCAGTTTACAGTTAAGAAATTCAGTAAACATGCAATTAGAGTAATGAAACAGTATCTAGGAATGTAAAATACAGTTAAAACAGTATAAAACAGTACATAAATGCAGTGAAACAGTAAAAGGCTTTATAACAGTGCAAAATGTAGTAGATTAACTGTATAGCACAATTATAAGCGTTACAGAAGTGCAATTCAATGAAATGTGCAAGAAATAACTTATCCAGCTCTTGGAATCTTAAGGAATTTCTGCTTAATTTCAGTAATGAATTACCATCCACAGCTTGATAAATGTGCAAAAGCAACCTTTAAATCAGGAAAGCTTCAGCACCAAGAAAACATCAATTTGGGACAGGAATGTAGTATAAAAAAACTTGATCAAGAGGAAGTGTATAAATATTTGAGAATTGATGAAGGATCAACAATAAAACATGAACAAATGTGAATAAAACTTAGTAAGGAGTACTTTAGAAGACTTAAATTAATCCTGAAAACAACATTGACATCTAGGAACAAAATCCAAGCTATAAACCAATTTGCTCTTCCTGTCCTAACTTACAGTTTTGGAGTGATTGACTGTCCCCAAAAGGTGTTGGATAGATTAGATAAGAAAACAAGAAGGATGCTTCATGCTTATCAAATGATTTTATAGAAATCAGTGCATACCAAGATTATATATTTCCGTTCTGAAGGAGGTATGGGCCTCCTTGAAATTGATTACATATATAGATCTGAAATTGTAGGACTGCATACATATCTGCTGACTTCACAAAACCCAAAAGTAGTGAAAGTTTTGAAACATTAGGAGAATAAGTCTAAGATTACATCCCTGTTTAGTTTAGCAGAAGCATGTCGGCATCAAGCAGGAATGGAAATCAAACCAGAAGTAGACAAAAATCAGGCAACAACTGAATGTGCCAAAAACAAAAAGAAAGAATATAAGGTGAAGGATCAGATGAGAAGGCAAGAAATGTGGAAATGCATAAATATAGTTGCAAATACATAAAACTCTTGGAACAACCTCATGCCGATTAGGATCAAATGCAGGAATTGTTAAGGTGAGGTGAATTTAAACCAAAAGACGAAAAGCTAATATTGGTGGCCCAAGATAGTGGATTAAGTACATGTTGGTTTAAGAAGTCATTTGGACATGTGTGAGGAAACAGACAAATGTAGGTTTTGTAAAACAGATTGGAAACAGTTGCACATCTTGCTGGTTGTGATATACTAATGGCAAAAGGACTGTATACATAATAATGTGTCAAGACTGTTGCATTGGGGATTCTGCAAACATTATAATACTGAAGTATCTGAAAAACTCTGGAAACATCAGTCACAAAGCATTATAGAAAATGATGAAGCTTATATCACATGGGCTCATCCATTACCAACAGTTAAAAAAATAGATGTGAGAAACTAGATATAGTAGTCTGTGAAAAGAAGACAAAAGTAGCATTGATCATTGAAATTGAAAACACCCAGTGACTACAGTTACAGAGAGACACAAAGCCATAAAATTCCAGGATTTGCAGGCAGAAACGAGGGTAATGTGGAAAAAGTAAACCCAGACAATTCCAATAGTACTAGGAGCAATTGTCTTATAAAAAAGATATGTCACAGATATGTAAAACTCCATACAAATTGCAGTCATTACTGGGCACATTGTGGGTACTGCAAAGAGCACTTTTAACTGACATCAAAGTTTGAAACAATACTAATTTCATGAACTTTAATCATATTTTGACTTAGGAATGGGGTCCATTCCAGTCATGGTATCAGAAACCCAAAAGACTTTGAGAAATTAAAAAAAGATAAATGTGCATTTCTGTGTAACTTGTTGCTTTCCAGTTCTCTAAAAAAACTTTTTTGGGTAATCAATAAATTGCTTATTTTGAACTTTTCCTTTATATTTATCTGCGTATCCTCTAAGTTTTGTGTCTGTGCTGATATTTTTAGTTTATATTTGTGACAGTGCATGATACATCCTGATCTGTTATAATACTGTGCATTGCTTTTATCACGTCTATCTTTTTGAGTATTTTTGTTGATCTGTTCCCTCTTCTATACTCTTCTAACAGTGCCTCTTCTTGTCTTAATTGCTTAATAATGTTCTCTATCCAATACTTCCATAATGGTATTCAATTTATTCCCTTCCTTTCCCTTACTACCCTGTGTTCTTGTGGCAGAATTGCATCTGTTATTAATTTAGCTGCACAGTAATATATCCTGTTTACTTCTGTTATATTGCATGGATCTCTATGGACAGTCCTAATTACTGTGTTCATTTGTTTTATCAAACTTCTGACTTTTTGGGTTTTATTGACCTTCTGCATTTTATTTCTTTCATTGATCTTAATATGTCTAGCTCTATTAAATCAAGCAACTCTTCTCTTAGCTCATTTTCTTCTAAACTGAGGGCACATTTTTTGTTCTCCATTTCCTGTGGGCATTCTATAGAAAGTTCTATAGCATCTTCCTGTGGCACATTCTCTTCAATTTTATCCCATGACATCTGTTGCTGTGTCATATGGGAACTCATTGGCCTACCACTCCTCAACATTGACTGCGTCAGAGTTGCCACAGTTTCCTGATCCTTCCCTTGCTGTCCAGCTTCAAGTGAATGTTTATTCTGGTTTCCTGTGGAAGGCTCCAAAATATCTTCATATGGCAACTGACCAGTTGCTTCTGGTTCAACTGATTTCTCCTTAATATGGATATCCATTGCTCTATCCTGCTGTGGTGCTCTCATAGTTAGATTTTCTACACCAAATCCTTCACTTTGCAGATACTCCATAACCTCATTTTCTATTTCTTTAACTTCTCCATTACTAATCTCCTTTTCTACTTTTCCTCTTTGTTTTCTTATTTTTTGTATTGCAAAGTTTTCCATGTCCGGATTCCTTTGCCTGTATTTCTCTTCAAATATCTTTGGTGCTGCTCTTTTTGTATTGGTTAGTTTTGCTTTCTCCTTTGCATAAATATTACACCATATTAAATCTCTTTTTCTTCCCATGTCCATATTTCTTCTTCAGATGTCTCTTGATCTTCCTGTTTCTCCTTACTTTGGGGACTCTTTCCATCATACTGTGATGTAACCTCTGTTAGACCTTCTACAACAAATTCTTCACTTTGCAGGCATTCCTTAACTTCATCTTCTATGTTTTTAATGTCTACTTTACTAACCTTCTTTTCTACATTCCCTCTCTGTGATATTTTTTATTGTGAAATTTTTCATAGCTGGATGCCTTTGCCTACAATTCTCATTCGGGCTGCCTTTTTTGTATTGATTAATTTGGCTTTCAACTTTGCATTAATTTTGCACCATATCAAATCTTTCTTTCTTTCCCATGTCCATATTTCTTTTTTATACTTTTCAAAAATGTATAGGTTTTGTTGTTTATATTTTTGCACTTCCTCATATGCTTCTTTTTCCAAACAGCTCAAAGTTTCTTGGTCTATATAATGTTTTTCACAAATCTGTTGTATTAGTGAACACAATTTTTTTATTTCAAGCTTCTGAAAGTTTTTCTTATGGAAGTATTTTTCTTTCCTCTAATTTCTCTCTTAATCTTTTTGTATATCTTGTGTCTGGAAATTCTGGGCTTTTTGCATAATACTAACAATACATAATTTCTTTCGTATCCTCAATAGTCCACTCTATCATCTTTTCTTTGGCCTACCAGTTTTTGTGATTTTTGTGGACTGCTACTTCCTTCTACAACAGGGGGACATCCTCCCCCTGGGCCTGGCCTAGCCCCATTGTAGGAATGTTTCTGTATTTTGTGGATTCTACACTGTCATTTTTCCAGTCCTGGCACTACTGTGCCTACCAGGATTGGGCAGTTTTTTACCCTGGGTCTTGCACACCCAACTATCTTTTTTCATTTTGACCTACTTTTGCCCATGATATATCCTATATAAAATACAATCTATATATCAGTGTTGTCTTGGTGAGATTTTGTGAAAAACAAGGTCACCGTGAAAGTACTCACCAAGACTTGAGGATGAATTCAATTTCAGCAATACTACTATCCTTTGCTTGCTGACTAATAATCCCTCAGTTCGGATCCCTATCATCTCTCCATTTGGACCCCTATCATCCCTCCATTCAGACCCCTATCATCTTTCCATTCGGACTCGTATCATCTTTTCATTTGTACACCATATCATCTCTCCATTTGCACCCCATACCCCTATCATCTCACCATTTGGACCCCTGTGCAGTGCTGGGCATTGTTTGTCAGATTTCTTCTTCTTCACCTTTTCACAAAACCCATTAGGGGTCACCATAGTGGAGCACTGGTCCACAAAACAAGTGGTAGTAGAGTTTTATGGTGTCAAGTTGCAAGCCCGGTGTCCAACCTTCCTCAGAAGTCACACACACACACACACACCTAGGGCCAATTTAGAGTGTCTAATCCACCTGCAGCATGTCTTGGGAATGTGGGAGGAAACAGGAGCACCCAGAGGAAACCCATGCAAACACTGGGGGGACATGCAGACTCCACACAGAAGGCACCCCAGCCAAGAATTGAACCTGAGAACCTCTTGCTGTGAGGTGGCAACCCTAACCACTGCACCACTATGCCTCCCATTGTTTGTCAGATTTCTAAAATAGTTAAAGAAGTCTTTGTGGTTATCCTTCACCTGGGTGGCTATTCACACCTCATAAACATCTTTGGTTGATTTGATGATGGTCTGGAATTCCTTGTTAAGTTTACCAAGAACATTATTAGCATATTGGCAGTTAAAATTATTTTTGCATGCCATAAGTTTTTGCTTTAATTATAGATCTGGTTTATAGTAGAGTTTTACCATAGGGTTTATTTTTTAAATTAGGCATTGTATTTACTTCTGAGAGGGATAGATGCAAATGTGCAACCATTTACATGAACATAGAATTGACAGTAAATGATTCAGCATAAACAGTAAGGTCATCAAAATGGAAGGGGCTTTTGAATTTAACCAGGTCATCACTCAAGTTTTAGTAGATTAGCCTTGCTATAATTTGTGAACACTGAGGTATTGTCAAATGCTTCTGGCTTCAGTCTTATGGTAAATGTGACTGATGTATTTGTCTAATTTGACCAGGGAGGAAGTTTCAGTTGGTGGGTAGCAAAGTCACCACATACTGGTAAGGACCAAGTTGAAGATTTTATCACCCCCTGCCAAGATGCAATCTAACTGGTCCAGGGAGTTCATATTGATTGAAATCCAGACATTTCTGGACATGTATGTTTGAGGATGTATAAGACACCCAGTTAATGGAGGAGTATAGTTGAATTCTCCTAGGAGAAATGTGTTTAGCTTAGTGCATAGGGAGCCACTTGACTGAGCTGCTGTCCTTATAATCCATCAGTGTCCATACTCATTAATTATAGCCATTAACTGTATATACCTCAGATAAAAATAGTCACAATAAAGTATTTCAACTTGATTTACACAAATGTACAATAGCATTGTAAAGCCAGACTAATGACTAACTGTTATGATAAGAGGTTTTGCTAATAGCAAGTTGAACATAGAGAAGTTCCAGGTAATTTTTTTATCTAATGAGTCTGGAGGTGAATTTCTTTAAGGATATAAATACACCTCCACCTTTAGTGTCTTCATCTTATGTAGTGGGCCTGAATGTATGGTAGACATTGCACTGAATGCTCACATTGGTCTTGAACCAGTTCTCTGTGGCAATGCATATATCAAGGTTTTCTATGGTAAAGACTGTTTGTAGAAAGTAGAGTTTTTTTTGTTAAGGATCCTGGTGTTGAGCAGTGATACCTTTATGTCATCCAGAATCTGTTTTGTTATGTTAGAAGTTTTAGAAGACTAACTTTGCCTAAAAAGGCATATGAGAATAGACAAGTCTTTATTCTTTTTTTGAATTGAGCTAATATGACACTTAGATGTATGTTTCATGATGGATGCTGTCTGTGCTGTCTGTTTATGAGATTGCTGAGGGTACTTGTTACTTAAGTTACATTTAGGAGGCCTTTGTGGTTTAGGTATGTTACTTTTAAGAGCCTCAGCATATGTAGGATCATAGGTGTGTACTAGGCCAATGGCCCTGGAGCCTTTACATGCCTAGCCCATAGAAGTGCTCTGGCATTGTGCTGCCCGATGTTAGTTACCAGTGCATGTGTCAAGTAGAGCCACTGGAGTGATCCCCAGGGTGAACTTTCTATTTCCCATCCACTCGTATAGGTAAAAAGATAACCCTGACATGATTTGAACATGCAGCTTTCTGATCTGGATTAAGATGTGCTACCGTTTTGCCACAAAGTCTCCCCTTAAAGATATCACTGTCAAGTCTCGAACCCAGGACCCTCTGCACTAGAGTCAGAGCAATATACGAATATACCACATCAGCTATAAATAGGTATATGTGTTTGACCTGAGCTTTATGTGATTGGTTCATCGTAGTGCTGTGTGATACTGACAACTGCATGTTATTTGCTGTGGCTTTGTGTGAGAGGTTTGCCTGTAACAACATTACATAACTACATCTCTCATACATTGTGTACATTTGTTTAAGTAGTAGGTGGTTGTCAGCAAATTTAAGATAATTGCTACATTGTCTTATGATGCCCAGTTCAACCAAGCTAGCCACAGAGATGGTTGGAAAGTGCAAATCCATGGCTCCAGGTGCTTACCAATTTGGGCTAAATGGGGAGAAGAGTCTATGAGCTTTGGAGATGATTAGTGCCTATGAGGTTTGGCGTTGATTACTGAAGGTGATGTCTGTCTGGTAGAGGAGATAGTGCTGGTCTCAACACATCTGTACACAAATTAATGCTTAAAATCTGTCCTTGATTTTGTGCATTTTCCCTTATTGTTGTTTACCTTTATCTGGGATGCTTGTACCAGGGGGTTGAGAGGTATTTTTTTTATCAAAAACAAATAAGGGATACATAGCAAAGTGGCTATACCTACCAGGTGGAGTTGGCAGCTGTCTATGGATGAAAGTAACTTATTATCCACTGTCTGTGAATAAAAGTAACTTATTAACATGAAACTGCACTTATTGCAAGCATTCCTCACCCTGGAAGATGCTGACATTTGTGAAGTCACTGAAACCTGGTTCAAAGCTGTGGAGAGCACCCCAGCATTACCAGGTTACTTGTCCTACCAAACGTTCAAACCCCAAACAGAGAGCTACAAAGTCAAAGGAGATGGAGTTTTAATATTTATCAAAAACATACACACCTTCAGGCTGGTCAGACAGTATGACGCACAGGAGACACTCCAGGTGCAGTTAACTATTGGCAAAACACCTGTTCAAATCATATTTAGCTACAGACCCCCAACCATGACTCAGGAGACCCACTCCACCTATCTGGACTTACTTGAATCAGTCAAGATTCAACTCTCTATACTGATCCTGGGTGACTTTAACTACCCAGCCATAGAGTGAAAGATCTATTCTAACTCAAACATGAATGCCCAGAGATTCCTCAACCTTGTCAATGCCAATGCATTGGATCAGCTGGTCGACACACCCACACGAAATGAAAATATCCTGGACCTGGTACTAACCAACATGAGTAGCCAATGTAGCACCCCTATGGTTGTCATCCTCCTTGGTAAGATCTGACCATAAAGCAATCACTTTCAAAGTCACCATCTTCCCTGACCCCCCATTGCCAGGGTCAAACAAAAAAACTTTTCCAAAGCTGACTACAACCTCCTGAGAACAGGTATAAGTGGCTTCACAGCCACCATCCCTTTAGTTGGAACAAGCATTAATGTCCAAGCCTATACCGAAAAAAACTATATGAGCACCTATATAGATGCATGGACTCAGCAATACCTGACAGGACCAAATCATCTTCCTCAAGGAAGAGTAAACCTGCCTGGTGGACAGCAGCAATAAACAAACTCTATAATAAAAGGAAAGAATTGCTGTCCAGGACCAAGAAAGAGCAGGCGCCAAGTTGGACGCAATCTCTCCTTTGTCTGAAAAGGAAATAAGGTCACTAGTGAAATCCTCTAAGGCTAACTTCAAGTCCAAATTGGCTACATCCACTAAGAACAGTCACAAGACCTTCTTCAAATATGTCTGCAATCTCAAAGGTAACACCCAAATCTGCTCTGAATTGGTGGTCAAGAATACTACATACACAAATGCCACAGATATAGCCAACCTGCTGACAGACAAGCTCAGTGAAAACTTCACCCCCCTGTCCCCCCATCAGTAAACCAGAACACCCCCAGCACCTGCCACCCTCCTCTCATCACCAGAGAGAAGGTCATTAATAAATAAAATAAATAAATAAAATAAATAAATTAATGCCCTCTCAAAGGCAAAAGATACACCCCCATGGGACCTGACAACATCACTGGCTGTGTCCTACATGAACTCAGGCAAGAGCTCTCAGCACCACTAGGCACCCTTATTCAACCAAAGCCTGTACACCGGCTTCTTCCCAGCAGAGTGGAGGGCAGCCACTGTCATCCCTCTACACAAAGGTGGAGCATCCACCGACCCAGGCAATTATAGGCCCATCAGCCTAACTAGCCTGATTTACAAGGCCATGGAACGCATTATCATGGACCTTATAAACATGGACATTGGCAACCTCCAAATGCTTGATCCCACACAGTTTGGTTTTGTCAAAGGGAGATCATGCCTGTTAAACTTGGTTGCCTTCTTCAAAGCAGCCACCAAAGCCATGGATGAGGGGAAGACAGTGCACACACCACCTACTTTGACCTAGCCAAAGCCTTCAACACTATTCCCCACTCGGGTATAATAGATAAACTCTCCCAGCTAGGCATCAATCCATATGTTACCAGATGAATAGCTAACTGGCTCACTGATAGAACCCATTCAGTCAAAATAGGGGAAGTCACCTCTAGTAGTAGACCTGTAACAAGTGGTATACCCCAAGGATTGGTCTTGGGGCCTCTACTGTTTTAGATATACTTTTCTGAGGTGCAAGCCAAAACCAGTGGTCTGTGGCCGACCAAGTTTGAAGATGACTGTAAGCTGGGCACTGTCATAAATTCCCCTAGTGATATGAACACCCTCCAAGAGGGCCTTACCCAAAGTAATGACTGGTGCCAGAAGAATGGCCTCAAACTGAATGCCAAGAAATGCATCATTATCCCCTATGGGGAAAATGGCATCCCCACTAATTATCACATTAATAACAATGTACTAAGCATGCAATAAGTTGTGGGGGATTTGGGCACCCAGGTTGATAGCAGCCTGATTTTTGACCACTACATTGCCTCCATTGTAAGGAAGGCTTTCTACATGGCCCACCTCATAAGTAAGAGTATTTCATCCAGGAACAAGTTGGTCATAACAACCCTGTATTCCACACTTATCAGACCCATTATTGAGTACAATGCCCCCTTCAGCATATACCTTGCCAGCACATACAGCAGTTGGAAAGACCACAGAGGTTCCTGACCAGGAAAATCCAGGGTCTCAAACACCTATTTTATACAGGTAAGCTAAAAGCCCTGTCCCTCTACTCAGTCTCGTACACACTGCTCAGAGGTGACCTGTGTCTGGCATACAAGGCCGTCTCAGACTCAGCCTTGATGGAGTTGCTACATATCTGTAAGTCAGACTCCACTTGCGCAACCCACATGCAAGGCCTCAACCTGGTCTGTGACATTCATAGCACTTGTTAGTGGGATAGATTTGTGTCCCAACAACTTTATTGTTTATTTTTATTTTATTTTATTTTACGTTTGTTAACCAGAAAAGTCTGACTTGGAATGAAGCCAATTTTCAGCGGAGACCTAGTGAGAAATGCTCCAGATGCATGTCTTTGTGTCATGGGAGGAAATCGGAGTACTCGGAGAAAACCCACATGAATGCAGAGTGGACATGCAGACTCCACACAGAAGGCACTCCAGACGAGAATCGAACTGGAGAACCTCTTGCTGTGAGGCGACAATGCTACTGTTGCACCACTGCACTGTCCATTCCACTCCCCCATCTGTGGAATAGACTCCCTTTCCATGTCAAGCAGAGTACCTCACTAGCTCTCTTTAAGAGGAACATGGATGACTGGATGGGAAACAGAAAATATACTCTTGGGATCCCACCTGTGTCCCTGCTGGACAGGGAAAACAGGTGCTGACTTTATGGGAACATGGGTGAAATTCTTAGCTAGACTTATAAGGGCCTCTGGACCAATAACCTAGTATCATCCTATGAACCTATGAACTTATTATCTTTTTGTTTTCTCAGTTTAAACTATCTGGTTTTGCAGGACTAGTGTGCATTTGTGCGATATGATGTGTTTGTGTGAAATAAACTTGAAATACATTGTTATGTCCCTAATTATTTATTGTTGCCATAATCAGATATCTAAGGTACGCATTGTCAACAATGGGGCTGTAATTGCTGAGTATGGGAGCTGTTTGTGTATGAGAATGATTGACTCTGTTATAAGCAAGCTAGACTGTCATTGGTCTGGCTTTGCAACTATTGTACATTCATATAAATCAAGCTGGAATGTTTTACTGTGGCCATTTTTATCATAATGGGATATTTGAGGTATATACAGTCAAGTGGCTATAATTAATGAGTATGGACATTGGTGGATTATAAGGACAGCAGTTCAAGCAGTCTTTTTATGGTTAAAATGTTCTGAAACTGATAATTTTGTTATTTGTCAGTAAATTTTGTTTAATTTCTTGTTGAAAAATTCTTCAAGCAAATGTAAAACGAAACATACATGATTTTTTGCTTTATTAAATACTAAATATAATTGAAAACAAATAATCTGGCAGGTAATTATACACATAAAGCAATTGAGATTATAAATCCAAAAGAATGTGTGCATCCATGCACTGTCAAAAAAAGCATGGAGGAGATTGATCTAAAACCACCCAGGACCAAAGGATATGTTTAATGCATCACTGCCTATTCACTAGCTAATTAAAATTAGATGAGTTAAGCAGACAATGTAATTATCATATCCCACTAAAATTAATGGATACATGGGATAGATTAATTCCAACTTAAAAATGGAATACCTGAACATCTGGGTTATGGGATATATGAAAAATCCTGTACTGTAAGATTAGGAAGATTTTTCAACCTTACAGTACAGAACAGTTCATATTTCAAACTACATACTTCAACGTATTACACAAGCACACATACACTTGCATATATGTGATTATGTGTATCTTTGCGTATGTGCAAGTGTGTGTGTTGACTGACTAACAATATCCCTGAGTCTGTACTAAGGAAAATTTCTCCAAATGCTTTGTTTTTACATACCTTGATGGGACTAAACTCCATTCCTAAGGCAGGGTATGATTACTGGTCATGAAATCAGTACTGTTTTAGTCTTTGATGTTAGCCAAAAGTCTTCTTCCAAGCACCCACAATGTAACCAGAACTGTTTCTTTCTGCAGTCCATATGACGTTACATGTGTTGGTAGCATATTTAAGTATGACTGCAAGTTCTTCTTATTTTTAGTCTAGTTTGTCTGTCTGAACATCTTTTTTCCATATTACTGCCATTACTTCTGCTTGCAAATCCTGACATTTTAAGACTGTGTGTCTCTTAGCATGTATGTATGACATTATAAGTGCTGACTATAGCAATTTCAATGATCAAAATTCATTTTCCTTTATCTGTTGTATAGAACCTACATTTGTCTGTTTCTCACACTTTTTCATTGGACTTTGTAAACCAGTTGCTATACAGCCTACTGTCTTGAGCTGCTATTAGCCTTTCATTTTTTGGTTTCACTTCACCTCTCCTTAACCATTCCTGTGGTAAATCTTGGTCAGCCTGAGGTTGTTCCAGATGCTTTCTATCCATGTCACTACATATATGGACTTTCCAATTACCTTTTCTTCTATTCCAGTTCTTTTCTTTATATTCTTATTTGTTTATTTATTGCACTTTCATTTGCTGCCTGATTTTTGTCAGTTTCTAGTTTGATTTCCATTCCCATTTTATTCTGAAATGCTTCTACTAAACTAAGCAAAGATGTCATCTTGGACTTCTCTTCATGCTTTAGAGTTTTCACTATGTTTGGATCTGATGAGTTAGCAAATACGTATGTAGTACCTCGACTGCAGATCTATACATGTAGCCACTTTTGAGATGGACATTATCTCCTTCAAAACAAAGTATATATAAACTTGGTGTGCACTGTTTTTTTATATATAATTTGATAAGCATGAAACATTTTCTTGTTCTCATACCAAACCGATTCAGTACTTTTTGGGGCCAGTCAATCACATCAAAGCTGTAAGTTAGAACAGGAACAACAAATTGATTTATAGCTTGGACTTTTTTTCCCCTAGATGTCAAGGCAGTTTTCAATACTATCTTTAATCTTCCAAAGTATTCATTACTGACCGTCATTCTCATTTGCTCATGTTATCTGCTCCTAAATATTTGCACACTCCATCCTGCTCGAGTTCCTTTATATCGCATTCCCGTACCAGGCTGTTATTTTCTTGGAGCTTCAGCTTTTCTTTTATAAATGTTACTTTTGCACATTTATCAAGACCAAATGACATTCTTATACCATCTGAGAAAGCTTTATTTATTCATAGTTGTGTTTTCAGATTCTCACCTGATGAAGTATACAGTTTTAAAGAATCCAAGTGGCGTACAAGACATGCTAACGCCAATGAGTGAAAAAGTCAACTGCTACACCGCCAGGCTATGAATCAGCCACAATGTTTGAACAGAGCTGTTCCGTAAGCACAAATTCCAAACTATTGTAAAATAAAACCGTTGTTTATTGCATAAAAATATCAATCCAAGTTAAGCGCTTTCACACACTAGATCGTGTGCTTCATCAGAACAATACTAACTAAATCTTGCACTCCTTAAATACATAACTTGGCGCCAAAAACATTTAGAAATCTTTAATAAAAATTTTTTTAAAGCCATATTACCACACAATATCTGCTAACAAATTCATTAACATTCATCCTAAAATGTGTACATATATTTATCTAAATATATTTTAAAAATGCACTTTTAAAATTACACAATTAAAATTGCTTTATATACTCCTAATGTATGTACTCAGCTATGTATATATATTTTGCAAGACACTGCCTACATATAATTCTAAATTGATTGTAAAACAGATTACCTAACAACTCATTGTGATGTGTACACATATAAAACATCCCATTCCCTTTTAAAAACTGATGCTTACTTTTAACCATCACCTACACATTTATACTTTAATTATAAATATATATACATACTTCATGCATACCTATAATTCATAATAAATAATTCATAATAAATAATATATTTAAATAAATAAATAAATAAATATACCTAACTATGGACAGGATTGTGTTTAACCTATTTCTAAAATATCCTATTTCATAAATATTTTACTCATATTTCTAAAATGGGTTTAACTGATATATGTTCATTTATACCTGGGTATGTGGTAGCATCTGTTATGATTTGCCAATAACATTCCCTAAATGCTAAAAGCCCCCTAATATTACCCCCTCTAGGATTGACCTTAATTACTTCCAGTATACAAAACCTAAACTGATGCTCATCTCCCTTCTTCATTATGTGTTTTGCTAGGGCATTTTTCTCATCTTTCTTCCTAATAGAATATGTATGTGCATATATCCGTTTCTTAAACTGCTGCTCAGTTTTTCCTATATAATAGGATGAACACGCTGTACAAGTTGCCAAATACACTAAATATTTAGTATTACAATTTCCCTTTTTTGTATGTATTTTTGTCTTATTGTAATTTGCCAATACTATCTCTTTCTCCTCCATAATGTATTGGCATTGGTTGCATGCACCACATTTCCTAGTACTACCCTTAATATTGGTCACATTTCCATTAGAATCAGTCTCCAAGAGGGATTTCAAATTCCTTCCCATTCTGTAAACGAAACTAGGTTTAATTCCTAATATACCCATCATCTCTTCACTGGTTAATAACATATGCCAATGTCTTTTGATTATTTCTTCTATCCTGTTGCTATATAAACCAAATTCTATAACACAGGACCTACCATAGAATTTAGGACTCTCTCTTTTAACAATAACTTCTTTATTCGTTAAGTTATTTTGATACCAAGTCCCTAACAAAGGTAAGTATTTTTTCCCCCATTCTCTTATGACCTCACACATCACCTTATCCATCATTTTACTTTTATAACCCCTATCCTTAAATAATGATGTAATAAATTGGATCTCTTTTAACATATCCTGATAATCAAATGTCATTCTGAGTGCCCTTATGCACTGTCCCTTGTAAATATTTGTCTTTGTCTTATTTGGATGACAACTACTATAGTCAAGATAGGAATTGGTGAAAGTATCCTTTCTGTGTATCTTGGATTTATATTCTCCATTCTCCATAGATATCAAGGTATCCAAATAAGGAACCCCATTTTTGTCACAAGTGAACGTAAACTTTAAAAAATTACTACTATTGTTCAAATAAGTAAAAAATGTAGTAAAGGATTCCAAATCTCCTCACATAATATATATATCGTCCAAAAAGCGTGAATAATATTTTATTCTTTCCATATATTCACTTGTGAAAATTGTCTTCTGTTCCCAATTTAGCATGACTAAATTGGCAAATATAGGGGCACAGGCCGACCCCATAGCCACACCTTTGACCTGTCTGAATAATTCCCCCTCATAATAAATGTAGTTGTTGTCTAAGACAATAGACATTAATTCATTAATAAATTGCACTCTGTCCCACTCCATCTCTCCATATCTACGGATACTCTCACTAAATGCTTCCAAACCTTCATTTTTGGGGATACAGGTGAATAAATCCACAACATCTATAGAGGCATACATTATGTTATGACTACTTACATAAGTAGGAAATCTAGCCAGAAATTCCCAAGAGTCTTTAACCATGTGTTCGACCTTATCGTATATGTGCTTTAACATAGAATCAATAGCAACACCTATGGGAACAGTTTTTGATTTGCTGCCTGATATTATAGGCCTAAAAGGGGGGTTATTAACATCTTTGTGTACCTTCGGTATACCCACCATTGTGGCTAGTGTTGGATTCTCCACTCTTAAAAATTTATATAAGTCGTCAGTAATTCTATTATCTATCAAATATTCTTCCAGGTATAGATCTATCCTTTTGTAAGCTATATTAAGCTCATTAATGGATATACTCTCATAATTCCGTTGGTCATGTAGCAAATCATATATTTTATTCTTATATTGTATACTATCATATACTACCACCCCCCCCCCCTTATCAGGCTTCATAATTCTGTACTCTGAACTAGATCTTAATTCCTTCAAAGCATTGATTTCTTCATTAGTTAGGTTAGTTATACCTTCCCCTTTACAATTGAATTGTTTCTCATGGTATATGTCATAGGTAACTGCTCTTTCAAATCTATCCACGTCCTTGTTCATCATAGGCATGAATTGATGATATGGTCAATCATCAATTCCTTCTCAACATCCTTGAAACCCTACGTCTGGACACTCCAGCACTAAACTGGTTCAATTCCTACCTCACTGGTAGGCAACAAGCTGTCCTATGGCAAAACAATATACGGGACTGCTCCCGAATACCATAGGCGTTCCTCAGGGCTCAATACTGGGCCCACTTCTGTTTTCCATCTTCATAAATGACCTTCAGTCAATCATCCCTAAATCCACCTGTAGCAATCGCCGTGACTCCACCTTAATCTGCTCCGGCGTCTCCTCGAATCTCCAAATGACCACACAACATTGTTTTGCACTAGTTGAAAAATGGTTCACTGACTTAAAACTTCTACTTAACCCATCTAAAACCAAACTATTACTTTTCTTCCCCAACGTCTTCTCACCTCTAGGTAAAGAACTCCCAAACACTAACAACACAACCTTTCATATTAAATCCACTAATGGGACCCTCATACCCCTGTCACCAGTACCAAACTGCTAGGTGTCACTATTGATCATAAGCTCAAATTTGACATACACATTACCCAAACAGTAAAGTCTGTTAACAAAAACTAGGATCTATGTACAGAATTAAAACTTCCTAACTCCACTACCAAATTAACTATTGCTCGTACCCATCTCCTCTCTTCCTCCTCTATGCTGATCCTCTCTTTTCTCAATAAGTGAACTTAACATGCTCTCTCTTGCCTATAACCACATTGCCAGATTTATTACAGGTTCCCTTATCGAACCCATCATTGCCTTAATCTCGAAGACTTGGCTGGTTGGAACTGCCAAATCTCCTCAAACTTAGCCAACTCTTGAAGCTTATAAAATTATCAACCATCCTGATAGAACTCCTCACTGTGCAAAATTCTAACTCCATATACTAACCTCAATAGTCTCCGATCATCAAACAGCATCCAGATCCTAACCATTAAAGCAAAAACTCAGGTGGGATGCCCTTTATGCAAATTCCATTGGCAGTGGAACTCCTGCCAAACAACCTTAGACTTACTTCTTCACTCTATCATTTCAAAGCTAACCTTAAAGAATATCTCTCCACACAATGGACATGCCCATGTCGAGAACCTGACTAACTACATATCTCTTTACTTCTAGGTCCACTTCCCTAGCCCATTTCCCTAATTGCAGATCTCTAAAATTTCTCTTTCCTTTTAGTAATAAGGAAAATCTCTGATTTCAGTCTATTTTCAGTATCTTTAACGAAATCAATGTTCTGTGTATAATTTCCTGTCTGTCCTTTAGTCTTATATAACATCTATGTAAATTTTCATTCCTGCATATGTAAGCTGTATTCTCTTGTTGTAACAATACTTTGAATCTTGCAATTTAAATATGTACTTCTATTGTGTATTGGAGCTTTTCTCCTCGGGCCTCTACTGAAAACGGATATGTATCCAGTTAGACCAGCCCGGTTAACAAATGTAAAATAAAATAAATAAATAAATAAATAATACTTTTCTTCCTTAAAACTCCTATATTGACTTCATTATATACGTCCTCTTTAGATAGGTTATCTTTGAACATTATTGCCAAATTTAACTTTCTTACATATTTCTTAATGTCACATATGCTGTCCACTAATTTAAAATTGCTTGTAGGTATAAATTTCATACCTTTAGAAAACAGTCCAAAATGAGCCCTTGTTAATCTCATATCAGTATAATTGAAAATCTGAAAATTGTTATACTTACTAATATGCCCTTCAATAACTATGTGCTTATCCCTATCTGCATCACATAGGTCTAATACTACTTCATTAGTCATATTCACCTCCATGTCCTGTCCTTTGTCCATTTTTGATATTCCTTCCTGTTGTAATCCTGATAAAAATTTTCCCCCTTTTCATAAAAATTACTTCCCCTTGTGTTCACATCACCCCTATTGTCCATGTATTCCCTGTGTGGTATCTGATACACTTTATTCCAAATATATGCCTTCCCCATATTGTATTGTTCAATGTCCCTGGTGTATTTTTTATACTTTCTTTCATATATCTTATCTGTTTTTTTTTAGCTAAGTCAAATTGTTTAAAATAAAGCTTCTCCCATTGTGTAAATAACATATCATTTACAATAGTTTCATTCAAACATTCGACATCGTGCAATTCCTTACATAATTTGGCATCATAATATTTAATCAACATTTTAATATAATCCATGCCAAATTTATCAAATAAATTATTAAAATCTATACATAATTCTTCCATCCAATCTATGCCCATAGGGGCATTTTTTCACTCATTGGCGTTAGCGTGTCTTGTACGCCACTTGGATTCTTTAGTTTTTGTACACGCTTGTGTTTTTCTTAAGTATACAGTTTTAAATCATCGACAAAAAAAAAGGTAAGAAGTCTTTAAACAAGGTTGGTTCCTGGCAGTAAACTGTAACCATAGCCTAATTTGTTAAGTAGACAGCTTAATGGGTTGAGAACAAGACAAAACAAAGACAAAAAAAAAAAAATGGAATATCCCCATTTTAATTTAATTTTCCCTTGTCATAGGTTCACAGGTAGGTACTAGGCTATCTGTCCAAAGGCATTTATAAGCCTAGTCAGAATGTGTTGGCTTTCGCCGCCCCCTTAAATTAAATCCCTGTGCCTCTGTCCAGCAGAGCCACTGAAGTGAGCCCTGGGGTAAACTTCCTGTTTCCCATCCACTCGTCAAGGTTTCTCTTGAAGAGTGTTAATGAGGACCTCTGCCTAATGTAGATTGGAATCTTGTTCCAAAGCATGGGAAGTCTCTGAGACAGGAATCTGTCCCTCCAGCACGTCCTATTTGTTGTTGTGGTGAGGTTTAGATCCCTAGAGCGTGTGGCTCGAGAGGATAAGCTTTTCTTTAGGTGGAGCATGTCCATCAGTTCTGGGTTGGACACGGCCTTGTATGTCAGGCAGAGATCACCTCTGAGTAGACGGTATGCAACCAAGTACAGCTGAAGTTTCTTCAGTTGAGCTGCATAGGGCATCTGCTTGAGGCCAGTGATCCTCTTGGTGAGGTACTTCTGTGGTCTTTCCAGCTGTTGCGGGTGTCTTGTAAGATACATCCCAAATGGGGCATTGTCCTCTATGATGGGTCTGATGAGCGATGAGTAGAGGGGCACAATGACCTCTTTTGATCTGGATGCGAACCCTTTTGTGATAAGGTATGCCACGTAGAAGGATTTTCTAACCACTTTGGCAATGTGATTATCAAAGGAGAGTTTACTATCTACTTGGGTCCCCATATCCCTTATTATGTCTTCCGTATTTAGGGGACTACCACCTATGTGGTAGTTTGTGCGTACTTTGTTTTTTCCAAAGGGGATGACTATGCACTTTTTGGCATTTAGCTTGAGGCCATGATTTTTGACACCAGGTGTCCATCTCAGTGAGACCCTTTTGGAGGATATCTGTGCCAGCCGGAGAATCAATTGTAGCCCCTAGTTTGCAGTCGTCTGCGAACTTGGTCAGCCATAGTCCTCCTGTACTTGCCTGTACCTCTGAGAAGTATATGCCAAACAGCAGGGGTCCTAGGACTGAGCCCTGGGGAATGCCACTTGTAACCGGTTTAGAGTCAGACCTAGCTCCCGCAACTCTTACCATGTGGGTTCTGTCCATGAGCCAGTTGGCAACCCATCTCATGATGTAGGGGTTTATGTTCAGGCTGGTGAGCTTGTCTATAATACCAGAATGGGGAATGGTGTCAAAGGCCTTTGCAAGGTCTAGGTAGGCTGTGTGTACCACCTTTCCCTTCTCTATAGCCTTGGTAACTGTCTCAAAGAAGTCCACCAGGGTTAGGAGGCATGATCTGCCCTTAACAAAGCTGAACTGGGTAGGGTCCAGTGTTTGGAGGCTTAGCTGCAAAGGGATTTGCCATTGTTTCATAGTCACTGCAATGATAAGTGATCGATGTAGGGTGTATCTTATACATCTGTAAGCACTTCGTTATCCATAATGTGGGATTCTTTCAAATGCATGTGGGATGCTTTCAAATGCTCTTTTGTAATCTAGCAATGCCATGCTTAGATTCTTCCTATTTTTACAACTTTGTATTATAGCTGAGTTTAATAACAGATTATCTAAACCTTTATGTGAAGATGTAAATACCTTTAGCCAAAACAATTAGCATTATGAAGGATCTGATGGCAGATGAAAATAATGATTCAGACTTCAGCTTTCAGAACACAAAGCTGTTGCTTCTCTACTTTCATTTACCCATTATCTGACTACATCTTTTATTCATTTATCAATTTTGGGGTTATGAGGTATTTTATAAATGTTTAACTAAATGCTTTCGCACTTTTAGAACTTACAAAGTCCTTGAACATAAAATAGTCTCTGACAACACTTTTAACAGAGAATATAATAGCATATACAGTTCTTTTCCTACTAATAAAGGAACTAAACCAACTCCCCCTTACTGATTCAGAGATACATTGCACAAGGTTCTCTCTCTCTTCTCTGTCTGTATACACGCACATATATACATGCGCATATTTATAATATCTGTGTTCCATATATTTATATTTTTATACGTGTGTAGCTATTATTTGTCTATCTATATATATATATATATATATATATATATATATATATATATATATATACGGATTCCATCCTAATCATCAAAATTACAGTTCTCCAAAACTCAGTTAGCTGAGATCAGTTATCCGAAACTCCACTACTCCGAAATGGCACTTTGCCAATCTTCATGTCCGCAAAAAAATCTGCTTTCATGCAAGTAGGTGTACAGCTTGTTGTCACTGTAGTGCGATCTCGGAGTTGGTATATATAATTTGCAGGGGTGCAGGGGGGGCTTGTCCCCCCTGCAAAAATTAGAGAAAAATAGAGGATCTGGTGTAGTAAAGTGCAGTTTCAGAGTAGTGGAGTTTCAGAGAACTTTTCTCGGCTGAGTTACGAAAAACTGTAATGTCAATGATTAGAATGGGATCCATATATGTGTGTGTGTGTGTGTGTGTGTGTGTGTGTGTGTGTGTGTGTGTGTGTGTGTGTGTGTGTGTGTGTGTGTGTGTGTGTGTGTATATATATGTATCATTATATATGTTTTTCTCTCTCTCGATATATATATATATATATATATATATATATATATATATATGTATATATATAAAAAATAGACATATTCACATACATGGTCAAAGTATATTATTTTTAAATACATTTTGTTCAAAGTTAACTTACTGAATGAATGGAGTTCAAAAAGAGAGAGAATGATATGGTAGTATTCACTGAAATTGCTAAATACAAGACAGAGGGGAATTTTATCTTTGGTTCATAGGTTCATAGGTAGGTACTGGGCTATCTGCCCGAAGGAATATATTAGTCCAGCCACGTTGTGCAGTATTCACCGCCCCTTTGGTTAGTTCCCTAGGCCCTTGATCTAGCAGCTAGTACCCTTGGCCCCTATCTAGTAGAGCTGTTGGTATGATCCCTGGTGTGAACTTTCTGTTACCCATCCACTTGTCAAGGTTCCTCTTGAAGATTGATAGTGAGGGGCTCTGTCTTATGTAGATCGGGACCTTGTTCCATAGCAAGGGAAGTCTTTGTGAAGAGAATCTATCCCTCCAGCATGTTCTATTATTTGTTGTGCTGAGGTTTATATCCCTAGAGCATGTAGCTCGAGTCGATTTGGCTTTGCTAAGATGGAGCATGTTCAACAGTTCTGGGTTGGACATGTCTCTGCATGTTAGACAGAGATCACCTCTGAGAAGGCGGTATGCAACAGAGAAAAGCCTTAGTTTTTTCAATCGTGCTGCATAGGGCAACTGTTTGAGGCCAGTAATCCTCTTAGTGAGGTACCTCTGTGGTCTCTCCAGCTGCTGGAGATGCCTAGCCAGGTACATTCCAATTGGTGCATAGTTCTCAATAGTGGGTCTGATGAGGGAAGAGTAGAGGGGCACCACTACATCCTTAGATCTTGATGCAAACCCTTTCATGATCTGATGGGTCACATAGAAGGATTTTCTAACCACCTTGGCAGCATGGTTATCAAAGGAAAGCTGACTATCTACTTGGGTCCCTAGATCCCTTATTACTACTTCAGATTTCAGGGGGTTACCTCCTATGTGGTAGTTCGTGGGTACACTGTTTTTTTCCAAAGGGGATTACTACGCATTTTTTAGCATTTAGCTTGAGACCATGGCTCTGACACCATGCATCAGTCTCATTAAGGCCCTTCTAGAGGATATCCATGTCGGCCAGAGACTCTATTATAGCACCCAGCTTGCAGTCATCCACAAACTTGGTCATTCACAGCCCTTCAGTGCTTGCCTGCACTTCTGAGAAGTATATGCCAAACAGGAGGGGCCCCAGGACAGAGCCCTGAGGCTCACCACTCATTACTGGTCTGGATTCGGACATAGAACCTGCTACTCTTACTTTGTGGGATCTGTCTGAGAGCCAGTTTGTGATCCATCTTGTGATGTAAGGGTTTATGCCAAGGTTGGTGAGTTTATCAATAATACCCGAATGGGGAATGGTGTCAAATGCTTTAGCAAGGTCAAGGTAAGCAGTGTGTACCTCCTTTCCCTTATCTATAGCCTGAGTAACTGTCTCAAAGAAGTCCACCAGGTTCAGGAGGCATGATCTGCCCTTGACGAAGCCTAACTGTGTGGGGTCAAGTGTTTGGAGGTTCCCAATCTCTCCATTTATGAGTTCCATAATGATTCGCTCCATTGCCTTACAGATCAGTCTGGTCAGGCTTATTGGTCGGTAGTTCCCAGGGTCAGTTGTGGGCCCACCCTTGTGCAGTGGAACCACCACTGCTGTGCGCCATTCTATGGGCACATATCCTGTTGAGAGGCTGAAACTGAACAGGGTATTCAGATGCGGGGTTAATTCATTTTGGAGCTCGCGTATGACACAGACCGGGGCACCATCTGGTCCCATGGAGGCGGTGTTTTTAGCTTTAGATAGAGACTTGTTAACCAATGTATCAGTAATAATTGGAGTTACACAATCCCCTGGAATAGTAATAAGCCCTGTAGGTAGTGGTGGTGGGGTGGGGGGTTTGCACTGAACCTGTCAGCCAAGATGTTGGCAATGTCAGTGGGGTCAGTGTATTTTGTTCCATTTTGTACTAGCTCAGAACAGACCTGAGCATTGCCATTTAGGTTTTTGACGTAACCATAGAAGGCCTTATGGTTATCCTTGGCATCCTTGGCAACTTTCTTTTCGAAATTGGCCTTAGTTGACTTGAGTAGGGCCCTTAATTTCTTACTAAAGCCGATCAGGGAAGATTTTTCTACTTGAGATTTGGCCTTTTTTTGTATAAGTCCCATCCTTTTATTGTATAGTTTGCTTATGGCTGGGGTCCACCAGACTGGTTTCTTCTTGCTTGAGGAAGGAGTCTTGGTTTTATTGGGGATAGCAAGGTCCATGCAATCCTGAAGATGCATATAGAGGGCCTTGGTGTAGGATTCTGCATCCTGGATATCATTATCCTTCTGCAAGGGAATAGTGAAGCTTTCGACTTCTGATGCAAGTAGTTTGAAGTTTGCTTTGGAAAGGTTTTCTATGATGGTTTCTTTAACAGGGGGAGGTGGAGGGGTGAGGATGTCTAGGGTTATCAGTTTGTGGTCTGATCTGACCAGAGAGGGAGTGATAACGGGTCTGATTTTGTGCAAAATTATGGTCGGTATAGTTAAGCAGGATATGAAGGGTACAGGGGTCTTGTCTGCCTGCAAAATATTGCATTTTCAAAGTACCTTACTTGAATAATTCTTGCCATTTGATATATTTTATAAGGAAGGACAGAAATTAAAGTAAGAGAACTTTGAACATTTACCATAAATCAATATATATATATATATATATATATATATATATATATATATATATATATATATATATATATGGATCTAGGACATTTGATAGAATGATCAAATGTCTGAATCCATAACCACCGAACACACTTTAGCAAAAGCCCTTTATAGCGTGTCAATAAAAAAATTAAAAAAAACACTATATTTACATTTTTGCAGCCCCCCCCACACCCCCCTACTTTAATATTCTCCCTCTGAGACCACACTACAGTGGAGAAAAGGGAATTTTCCCTTATCCGCACCGTAGTACGGCCTCGGCAACAGGTATACTTACGCAAAAGTGCTTCTTCGGTGAAAAGCACTTTCGCGTAAGTATGCTCGCGCTTAATGGATTTGGATGTTTGATCATTCGATCAAACATTCTAGATATATACATATATATATATATATATATATATATATATATATATATATATATATATATATATATATAGTATCCATACAGATGCTCGACTGCATCTTTCACCAAATCCCAATTTGGTGAGCATACTTGCGCGAAACTGCTGCTCACCAAAGCAGCACTTTCGCGTAAGTATGCTTGTTGTTCTGGCCGTACTATGGTGCGGTAAGGGAAATTTCCCTTTCCCCCACTGTAGTGCGACTTTGGAGTGAGAATATTAAAGTAGGGGGTGGGGGGTGCTGCATTCAAGTAGATTTTGTGTTTTTTTTTTTTAACATACTTTAATGAAAGCACTTTTTCGATGAAAGCGCTTTTGTTAAAGTGTGTTCGGTGGTAATGAATTTGGGCTTTTGATCTTTCGATCAAAAGTCCTAGATCCATGTATATATATATATATATATATATATAGAGAGAGAGAGAGAGAGAGAGATGTATTTCAGCCTTATTTATAGCACTAACCCTCAACCAAGCTGATGGGATCCAGGTCATGACTGCTCTGCTTCTCAGTATCTTGCAGAGGTAGCTTCTGAGAATTGTTTTTTTGTTTGCTTGTTTGTTCTGTTTTGGGTTTTTTATATCACCTGACTCTATTGATCTTCTACAACATACAAAAGTATCTTCAAAATCTCTCTCTCTCTCACCATTTGTGTGTTTTTTCATCTCATTTAACAAAAAGTTTTCAAGAAGGCCCACGCATTATTTTGCTATGTACGTCTCTCCAGCTTTGACACCTAGACCTGAACACTGTATAGATGTGGCAGGGATCCTACTCACAACTGTAAACTACAGAAGTGTGCCTTGTTGCAACTGTGAAAGTCACATTTTGTTTTATTTTTGACTTTCCTTGAGGAGCAGTGACCCCTGAGGTAGTATAAACAGCAGGAGTGAGTGAGGGAGTCTGGTGACTGAAGCTCTTATAAAACTCACTAATGCAAAAAATCAATCTTAAAAAGTACAAGTTTTGCAATTTTAACAAATCACACTTCTGTTGTTCAAATTATCACGAGGGAGCCAATAGGTAGGCCACATTCTTCAGGGAGTTGTATGACTTGTCTTAGTCTATATCCCTTAGGACAATTCCTCTGTTCTTCTAGTGGTGTTCTGAAAAATGTGCACATGTTCTTTCCTTTCCTGGTCTGCATTTTCGCACATCTCCAGTTCAAACTTCAGTGCCATTTAAGCATGGTCAGGTTTACAAATAGCCATTCTCAGAGGGGATGTTCCTGGATATGAATTCCTTCTCTGGTAGATCCACTACAGGAAGTTCCCCATGATCAATACCAGTAGTCTCAGCAGGTCCTTCTACAGAGCATTCTGGTAACATAATTCATTGATTATGAGCTTTAGAGATAGCAGTTTCAGTGGAAATATTTACATCTGATGATACCATTTCTTAAGGGTTTTCAATGATCAGTCAATAGCTACCGTCTAAAAGTTCCTTGATGTCCCATATCACTTGTGGAACTTCCTTCAGTGTCCAAGGTATCCTTCACCTTTGATGAGTCTAGTCCATGGATAACTAGATCATCTCTAGTAACATCAGTTTGTAGGGACTGTTTTACCAATTCTGAATCTGATGAAACCTCACTCTTAGTCTAAGGGTCAGAAGCTGATTTTCTCTTTTGCTCCGACTTGATTCCATTTTTTTTTTGAGATCCCTAAAAACTTCTCATAATTGTCTCTAATATCACCAATACAGTCTAACTTCTTCTCTCACTTTCACTCTCTGGATCCTTCGGTCTTCATCTTTCCACTTCTTCATGTCCATCTTTACCACTGTCTTTACCACCATCTGTTCTTTCTTCTAGAGATTTTTTGCACACTTTTCCAAAGGTGCATCAAAACTGCTTTCCACTGTTTCAAGTTCAAGACCATTTCATTGCAATTGGTTTCTGGCTTTTCTCTGACTTTTCAATTCAATGAACTGAATAAAGTTTAGGGTCTGTATTTTCATCTCATTACTATCTTTTGTTCAGTCGTGTATTACCAACATCTACATCCGATATTTTGTTTTGTTCTAGCAAAATTGCAACTACAACTGCTGTAAATACTCTGTTGTTCACCTCATTTTGATGTCAGTATAGCTGCATAAACAATTATCAGTTTGCAGATTCAGTTCTGCACACTCTTTAGTATTCACTCACGGATATTCTGTAGATAAGTTCATTAGTTCTCCATAAAGCTAGATATTTAGTATCAGAGAAAATGTTAAGTGGACTCATCAAATCTTCACTCAGACAGGAACATTGTACTGTCCAGTAGGCATATGTGCTCATCTGTTTTGCTCTTAGTCAGTTGAGACATTAGGCACTTTGCTTAATCAGTTCTGCACCCAGTTAATACATGGGCCAACTTCAACAATTGGCTAAGCTTCTGGTATCATTCTAAGGGGATCAAGTATTTGTCTGCCTGGGATGACATGATCGACAGACCACGATGCTTTGCCAGAGATGGCCTGCACCTGTCGCCTTTGGGATTCCGGATACTGGCTAAGGCTCTTGCCACCCCTGTAGTGCCTTTTTTAGGCAAGGTTCAAATGACAAATTCACCACCATAACAGGTACAAGCAAGCAAAATCTGAGGGTAATGCTACTCAATGTTAGAAGTCTAAACCTCAAAATGCACTCACTTGAGGCACTCTTAAAATGGAGAACATCGACATCTGTGCAGTGACAGAGACCTGGTTCAAAGCTCCAGAGAGCACCCCTGCATTACCAGGCTATAATTCATACCACACCTTTCGGCCACCTAACCCGGAACAAAGCACTAAAGGTGGAGGCATGTCCATATTCATTAAGGATATCCACACCTCCAGGCTAGTTGCACAGCATAATACATCCGAGATTATCCAAGTGCAACTAACTCTGGGCAAGACCGCAATCCAAATTGTAGCTTGCTACAGACCCCTCAACATGCCACAGGATTCCCACTCCTCATTTCTTGATACACTGGAAAGTATTAGGGTACAACCCAACACCCTAATAATGGGCGATTTCAACTACCCCACCATTAACTGGGGAAACTACTCATGTACCAACTCTTTTGCTCAACGTTTTTTGGAATTCTTAAATTCCAATGCCTTGGATCAACTTATTCACACCCCCACCAGGGGCAGCAATATCCTAGACCTGGTCATTACCAACATGGGCAACCAATGTTCCACACCAGAGGTCAATTCCTCATTGGTCAGATCCGACCACAAGCTAATCACCCTAGACATCTACATCCCGCCTCCACCCCCAATTAGGGAAACCACCATAAAAAACTTCTCCAAAGCCAACTTCACACTTCTTAAGACAGAAGTGGCAAACTTCATGACACCCATGCAGATGGACAATAGAGGTACAACTGCTGAATCCTACACAAATGCACTTTATAAGCACTTACACAAGTGCATGGATCATGCTATCCCTAATAGAATCAAGATGCTATCCTCCAAAAAAAGGAAGCCAATCTGGTGGTCCTCTGCCATAAACAAACTCTACAACAGAAGAAAGAAACTGTTGCAAAAAAGAGTAAAATCCCATGACTGGAGGAACTCCCTGGTCAACCTCAGTATGAAGCTGAGATCCCCTCATAAAATCCTCCAAAGCTAGTTACGAAAACAAAATTGCCACTGACTCTAAAGACAACCACAAAGCATTCTATAGCTATGTCAGGAATCTCAGTGGAAACACTCAGATCTGCTCTGAGTTACAGCACAATGGCAGTAAATATACAGAACCAACTGATATTGCCAACATCCTGGCAGATAGGTTCAGTGTTAACTTCCCCCCCCCTCACCCCCTAGGGCACTCATCTCTATACCGGAAGAATGCAAAGTTCCTGTAATCATGGCTGCACAGGTAAAAAACACACTCTCCAAAGCCAAGAACACAGCATCCATGGGACTTGACAATATCCATGGCTGCGTTCTACATGAACTACAGAATGAACTGGCACCCTACCTAAGTACCATGTTCAATCATAGCCTCACCTCAGGCTTTGTGCCCACTGAATGGCGCACCACAATGTTTATCCCACTCCACAAAGGGGGAACCACGATGGACCCCGGGAACTACTGCCCCATTACCCTGATGAGCCTGGTCTGCAAGGCCATGGAATGTATCATCATGGAACTCATAAACAAAGACATTGGTAATCTCCAAACTCTGGACCCTATCCAGTTCGGGTTTGTAAAAGGCAGATCATGTCTACTAAACCTGATTGACTTCTTTGAAGCAGTCACCAAAGCCATAGATGAGGGTAAGGTGGTTCACACAGCTTATCTAGATCTCGCCATGGCTTTCGACACCATCCCCCACTCTGGAATTATAGATAAGCTCACTAAATTAGGTATAAATCCTTATGTCACAAGATGGGTTGTCAACTGGCTCATGGACAGAACCCACACTGTGAAAGTAGCAGACTCCAAATCTGACTTCAGACCAGTGACAAGTGGAGTACCACAGGGTTCAGTCCTGGGTCCTCTCCTGTTTGGTATCTACTTCTCTGAAGTACAGGCTAACACAGAACGTCTTTGGCTAACAAAGTTTGCAGATGACTGTAAACTAGGAGCCATAATCGAAACTCCTAACGATGTGGACATACTATAAAAGGGCCTCACTGAGACAGATGCCTGGTGTCAAAGCCATGGCCTGAAGCTCAATGCCAAAAAGTATATTGTCATCCCCTTTGGTAAAAACTCTGTACCCATGAACTACCACATAAGTGGTAGTCTACTTAATGCCGAAAGTGTGATAAGAGACCTTGGGACACAGGTGGACAGTAGTCTCTCCTTTGATAATCACATCACCACAGTGGTCAGGAAATCCTTCTACGTGGCTCACCTCATCACAAAAGGTTTCTCATCCAGAAAAAAAGAGGTCATTGTTCCCCTTTACTCATCACTCATTAGACGCATTACAGAGTACAATGCCCCTTTTGGTATGTACCTCACAAGACATCTACAACAACTGGAAAGGCCACAGAAATACCTCACAAAGAGGATTACTGGCCTCAAACAGATGCCCTATGCAGACCGTCTCAAAAAACTCCAGCTTTACTCCGTCGCATATCACCTACTCAGAGGTGATCTCTGCCTAGCATACAAAGCTATGTCAAACCCAGAGCTGTTGGACATGCTCCACTTAAAGAAATCCCAATCCCTCCGAGTTACACAGTCAAGGGACCTAAACCTTGTCACCACAATAAACAGAACATGCTGGAGGGATAGATTCCTGTCCCAGAGACTTCCCATACTCTGGAACAGACTACCTATCTATGTCAAACAGTGCTCCTCATTAGCACTCTTCAAGAAAAATGTTGATGATTGGATGGGAAATAAGAAATTCACCCCAGGGATCACTTCTGTGGCTCTGCTCGACAGGGGTACAGGAAAATAATTTTTTTGGGTGGCGAAAGCCAAGGTACCTTTTTGGCTAGGCTTATATAGGCCCTAGGGCTAATAGCCTAGTACCTACCTATGAACCTATGGAAAAGTCTGGCTTAGATACTGAACATGTGAGTTTATCAACCTAACACTGAATAAAATTCTCCAGTTCGGCATTAGGCATTCTTGCTTATTGATCTGTTCAATTAAGGCCTGTAATAGAGTCCCTGTGCATATGGAGTTTCTGGTCAACTCACTCTTTATTCTTTCATTACTTGAGCTCCATTTGTCTAGAAAGGCTTCCTCAAGGCTTAATTCAATTTTTGTATTGGAAATAAAAGAGGATTTAGCATACTGAACAAAATCTCCACATGTTATGCCTACACCATGATATCTACCAGTTATTGAACTTTTTAATTTACTTATAGCTTTGTATATTTAATATGTCTAAGTAATCTCCCTTTCTCATTTATAATGGAAGTCTTACTTTCACTGCATAGTAAATACTTAGCTACGCCTTCAGCCCTTTCAAGCTATGAAATAATCTACAAAGGCACATGGTCAGTGACACACTCCATTGCTGCAGCATTTTGTTTTCTGGATTTAACTCTTTGTGCTTTTCCAGTTCTTTTTGCTCTAAGCCGTATTTTGTCTTTAGGGTAGAGCAACACAGCCATAAGATCTGTAATTCACATTTTCTTAAGCCACTGAGCATGTCAGAGACTGAAAATTCTGTACATTCCTTTGTTTGTCGTTGTTTCAGTATTATTATTCTTCCTTGGTTTTGTCAGATTACTGGAAATAGCAACAATCAAAAGTTATTTACAGTTTTAAACAGCTGTAAATTGATTTCATAGTGCTATCACAACGTACAATAGCATCATAATTTAGTTTGTCAGTATTACCATTGCATCACTGACTGTTATTCAGAAACTTTCTGGCAGTATTTTTAATCTTTTAATAGCTTTATTCTGATTCAGTCTGCCTTCAAATAACTTCATGCTAGCAGATTTACAGTATTAACAGTTCTCCCCTCAATCTGGAACTCTAGAACTCTAAAGTTCCACATTTAGGCTTACAAAATTTGAATTTTAACAGTTTACTCAGTACAAAACCTATTGCTTCACCATAGTTTGATGAAGAAGTCTCCATGCCACTAAATTATTGTTTCATGTTTTTTATAGTGAAAGATTCCATAGTACTTAACTCCACTTCATAATTTCTTGAGACGGTTTTTACAGAATTTTTTTTTGTGGATTTGCATTACAATAGTGTCAGTGGCACAAGAGGTAGGCTGAAAAGTAAGTGCATCCTGATAAAAAATCTAGGCATCTAACATAACTCTTTTCTCTTTAAGTAGGAATGTGGGACAATACCTCTAAACCATTCCAATATTTACCTCATATTTTTGGCCTGTTTTTCATAAAATTGTGTTTTCTGCTAAATGAATAGCAAATTACTGAGGATTAAACTCAGAAAGTAATGATAGACATTTGAGTTTCAGACTTTATACCCCTCAGAAAATCCATGCTAATGCAAAACCCATTATTCAATCAACTTTCTAAGTTTGTAAAACAAATATTTAAAAATTGTCCCCACTTTAGGACTTTTTCCATCCAGTACTTATGGCTTTGCCCAGATTTCTTGCTCTAAGAGGTTAAGGGGTATGTGTGGGACACTACTCAGAAAAACATGTTTAACAGAGTGGCAAACATGATGGAAAATATAAATGTAAGATTTGCAGACTTCAATTAACTGTATTGCAAAATTCTACTATGCACTGTAATTTAATTTTGCTTCTGAAAAAAAAAGAGACGTGTGTCCTCTTTCATTAAATTATTGGTACCTCTCATATACTGGTCATGTAATGTGTTTTTTCTTTGTATAAAACAGTTTAAAAATCACATTTGCTGAGGAGAATTCAGAAAATTGTGTGAAGGGGTAAACCAAGCCTGAAAATAGGGAAATACCTCCAAAAATAGGGATATCACGAGTGAGGGTAATCCAGGCCTAGAAATAGGAAAGTTTTTCCAAAACAGGGACAGTTGAAAGGACTGCATTGACAATAAATAAAATTAATTTTCTCATACATCAATTTCACATGTATCAGCAGTTCCTCTGTGTACCTCATGTGCTAGCCTTTTTATGTCTGTTTAGAATCATTTCAAACACCACATGTATGAACAATTTGCTTGTATTTTATTTTGTTTTATTTATACCTGTTTACCAGGGTAAACTGTCACTGGTCGTAACTGACAATTTCAGCCTCAGTCCAGAATAGTACAGGTAAAACAAAAGTTATAGTGTTTGCAATACAGAAGTTGAAAAAAAAACTCATATGTGGAGTAGTTAATTATGACATGTTACAACTCATGCAGTTGCGTGATATACAGTTCTGGCAATAAAGATTGGCAGATATTGAACAGTCATTACAGAAAATCCTAAATACTAGAGAAATAAAAAGGATTCAGTAAGAAAAAGATCTGGACAGAATTAGATGATGTAGCCTGAGGGGAAGAACTTACTGTGAAATTCTTTGAGAAGATGTTTTCTGAAATGGGTTCGGAGTATGGTGTGACTGGTAGAATAGGTCTTCTCTGAATATGCAGGTGATATGTGCTTCCATTGGACAGAAAGCAAGCCACCCATTCTTTAACATGACTAATCACTGCTAAGGAGGAACACACAGTCAGAATTAGTAATTACATACCAATAGAACGTACAGTTTAGTAAATGTAGTTATATGTAGCTGTACTTACCCAGTTCCTGCTTCCTTACTAGATGCAGGAACACAACCCCTCCCCAGCACATAGAAACATAGACACACACACACACACACACACACACACACACACACACACACACACACACACACACGCACACGCACACGCACACGCACATGCACACGCACACACACAAATACCGCATCTGTGTTACAGAGTCAGTAATCTGATACCATCAGGTCTATTCAGATTGCAAGAAACAAAGAACTCTTCTCCCTTTCTTTCATCACTCAAGGCCACTCCCCTGCACAAGTCAAAAAGGAATGGAATGTGCCAGAAATACCATGAGAAAACCTGAAGGAATCCAGGCAAAACCTTTTTTTGTATCTGAAATATTTGAAACATGCACTGTTTATGTTATCTGATAATAAATCACAATAACTGACTCTTAGCTGTAAAATACAGGCCCAAGTCAACACCCTTCACTAGGTAACTAAACAGCTACAATCCAGTTTAAAAAATACTCAAAGGCTTAAAAACATTTCTATGACTCACCTGTCATTGATTGCAGCCAGCACCATTTAATTTTTCTAGCATAATAATTTCTATCAGACAGCACTCAGATCAAAATAATGATGCCATAAGAATAAAAAAACATGTTGTATTGCTTTCCTTATGATCTACTGTCACAAAAGCAAGGAATGTAATCAAAAAGTGATCAAAACAGTTTAAAAAATGCATCATTCAAACACCTTTCACTTGTGTAGTGTTTTTATTTTTGGGTGGTCTGTGTAACTTATTTAAAAATGCACAGAAATATACATTTTAAAGGGAAAGTGTGATCACTGCAGACCTGGAAGAACTGGGAGTGTGTCAGTATGGTTTGTGATGGAAAATGCTTGCAGCTACGATTGTGTTGGTGTGGTTTGTTTTCATTTATATAAATGTATGATTGCTTATGTTGTTAAGTGATGGTTTAATAAAAATGTTTCTTGTTTAAAAAAAAGGCAGGAATTAAATAATTTATGTAATCTTACTTAGGTTACATAATAAATAGCCCTATATGTGAAATATAATGTTTGTAAATGTGAACTTGTTAATACAGTTTGATTACTTTTATATAAATGTAAATTTGCCTATGTCACATGTGAGTAATTCAATAAAGGTGTTTAAAAAAAGGAAGAACCAGTAAAGATATGTGACAAACTCAAGTTATTACCTCACCAGTAAGATATTTTGTTCCAGAAGCCTCTTGGGATATGGATTCAAGGGAAGATTGGACTATACAGTAACACAAAAGCTTATATCGCTTATAAACAGAGGGATTGTAAGCAGATCTAGGGATGTTTTTGTCCCCCTTTACTCATGCCTCAGTAGGCCAGTCATTGAATATAATGCTCACTTTGGCATGTATCTGTCCAGACACATACAACAGCTGGAACACCCACAGAAATACCTTACTAAAAGGATACAAGGCCTAAACAACATCTCCTACATAGACCAACTCAAAGCCTTGTCAATATACTCTGTATCCTACAGACTGCTAAGAGAAGACCTGTGTCTGGTGTAGCGCACCCGCAGGTATAGCTGAAGAGATATGGGTTCCTTCCTACCTCTCTGGTGACACCCCTATTAGGCCCAACACACCAAGGTGGCAAGAGGGACATATTTTATTCTAGGTGACACATCTAGTTTAAACAGGCAATAGCACAACCTTAAACAAATTATTTCAGCAGTGCACCAGTTAGCAATAATGCAAGGTGAGATATGCATGCAGTCAAAACATACATTCACCCTCTTCCCCAGAACTCAACAGAAGAAGGTCTTGACATTCAAACATGCACAAAGAAGGCAATATCAATGTGCAGTAAAGCTTTATAATCCAGCAATACAAACACTGGAACAGAACACAATGTCATTAAGCAATAAAAGAGTCATAATGCAACAATATAGATATGAGAAAATGCAACGTCATTGAGCAGCAAAATTATTAAAGGCAGCAGTACTAACATGAATAAAATGCAATGTCATTGAACAATGAAGATTTATAATGTAACAGTACAAATATGAGAGAATGCAATGTCATTGAGCAGTAAAGATTCTTTAGGGCAGCAGTACTAACATGGCAAAATGCATTATCATTGAACAATAAAGATTTATAGTGCCACAATACAAATATGAGAGGATGCAATGTCATTCAGCAGTACTAACACCCTCTACCCCCTTTTGATCAATTCTAAACAGGCCAACTATGAAACACCCCTCCCCAATCCCTGGGCAGCTCTGATAAACTCTTACTATAAGGCTATAAACCCAACAAGAACATAGATAAAATATTCTATAAACCCTCCATCTCCCTTACCTGGAACAATATTCCACTCCATTTTAGAAGTCATAGCTCCCTTCCTAACTACATGACCTGATAGTGTACCTCCATAACAACCCTTTATGTACCTGTTATCATCCTACTTAACCCCTCCCTCTCTACATACCCACTGCACCACTAAGTCTGATCTATAAGACCTTTTTCCTCTTTCTATAACTTACTTTATCCAACTGCTCTTCTTTCTGTACCCTCCCTCTAGTTCACTACATCCCTCCTCTACTACTATCTTCTTTTGCACCATTCTCTCTTCTGACCTACGGTCCCTTGTGCAGTCACCCCTCTCTACTTTTCACTCTACTTTCCCTCAATTCTGAAGCCCCTGCACTTACACGTTTCTTCTTCTAGCCACTAATCTAATTATACATTGTTTCTTTTCATTATATTACCTACAACCTTAACTTCCTTCCTGCTTACTTGCTGGATTTATTATTGTTGTTTATCCTGTTACAACCTATTACTACACTTTTTGTATATATAGCTATGTACTATTCCACTGAGTACATTATGTTCTTCTTATCCATTGTATCCATAAGATTGTTTTGCTCTTTAATATTGCTAATTTGTCTTTATTTGTATGTATTTGTATGTCTGTTTGGGGCTTTTCCACTTGGGTCTCCACTGAAAAAGGGTAAATTCTTACCCAGCTGGACCAACCCGGTTAACAAATGCAAAATAAATAAATAAATAAATATACCTTGCTCACTGGCCAGTGACTACTTACAGTCTTGTTCCGGCATGATGGGGCCCAAGTTGGAGCTCATATGGATCCCAATTATTTGTAATCCACAAAGCATTAAAGGGGGGAAACCACAATCTTATAAAAATGTAAAATGATAGCCAGAGCCTCTCACCACTCCATTGAGAATATCCTAGTGACCAGCCGCCTTGGTTCCTCTGATGAGAAAAGTAGAAAATCGCCTACCAGAACTCTGGTAATCATCTATGGCTTCTTGGTTCTAGGCCCAAGGGAGCTCCTTTTCTTGCTGAATCATAGCAGGTGTGGAACTACTGGTTTCTGACTTCTCTCCTGATTCCACAACATACCATATCCAGGATTTCAGCAAGTGACAGACACAATCTGCTGCTTCACTTCCTTGTCCCAAAACACTAGAAAAGAAAATCCAGTCATGCTGCAAGGTCCCTTTTCCCTTCAGCTATGTATTTCAGTCTCCCCTCCTTCAGCTAGTGTTCCAGAAAACTCTTTCACTTTCAAAATGTCTTTTATATCCTTGAAAAGGAGCTCCACCTTGTGGTGTAATGGAAAAGTACAGACTATTACTTCTACATGAAATATAGTGGGAGCTACACTCTCCCCCCACTTGAAAATCTTGGGTCCCTCCAAGTCAAAGGTAGATTAGCAGAAAATATTTACAAACATTAATGCACCATCAACTGAACAATATTTTTGAATTCAAAAGGTACATTCCACCAAGGGTAATCAGCCTTATGCTTAACTTGGGATAGGGTGTCACCACTGGAGTTGGAGGCATAGGGATTATGAGCACAGACCCTCCAATGAGCTGTGGTCACAGGTTCCTGTGTACTATGTCCCAAACTGTTATAGGTAAGTCTCTGTGGGGGCTGAATCAATCTCTGCAGTTTTGGTTCAGAAGAGACAGCTAAGGAATTTTGCTTGGAAGGTTTGTCACTCACATCACATTCAATGTCTTGTTCTTCAGTAGGCATATTGTCTACTTCAAAGATCTCCTCTTGTATAACTTCACTTTCGTTTCCTATAACCTCAGCACTATTTTCTGAAGTTTGCATAGCAGGGCCACCATTAGTATCAGGTTCTGCAAGAAGCACAGAAACATTACTTAGTCTATTGTTAGGTCTGGACTGCTCAAAATGACAAGGAATGAATTCCAGTGCATTTACATTGAGATTACAGCCCACGGGGTCTTGAACATCCTCAAAAAAAAAAAAACACTGAAACCTCAGTCATCATGACTGTCCTCCTCTCCTTCATCAGGAGGAAGCATAGGCTCTTGAATATTAGAGAGGATACTTCCTCTCCACCTTAGCTTTCTAGATTGCCTTGAGTTAGGCTTCCGCTGAGCCATTCTGGGTTCTGGATTCATGAGCCTCACTGATTTTGCCAAAGGCATTAAGTTGTTTCGGTGCCAGGTTTTTATGGGTCCTTCTTTCCCCTCAGGGTAAACCTGGTAGACAGGGATATTAGGTAGCTGAGAACAAATTATTTAAATCTCAGATCCCCAGCAGTCAGATAGTTTATGCTTTCCTTGTAGTCCCAAATTTCTCAAAAGAACTCTGTCCCTGGCTGCAAGTCATGCATCTTTACTTTTTTGTTATAGTGAGCCTTGTTTCGCTGATGTCTTTGTCCTGTTGATTTTTCAGCAAGCTCATAAGCCTGCCTGAGGTTCTTCTTGAGTCTCTCCACATAATTGCCTTGAGATCGTACTGGTGTATCATCAGCTGTGACTCCAAAGGTGACATCAACAGGAAGATGAGCTTCTCTTCCAAAAATTAGGATGTAAGGCAAGAATCCTGTAGCATCATTTTTAGTACTGTTGTAAGCATGCACCACTGTGGCTACATATCTACTCCATTGACTCTTCTTCTCAGCAGATAGTGTCCCCAACATGTCTAGTAAAGGTCTGTTGAAATTATCAGGCTGAGGATCCCCTTGAGGATGATAAGGAGTGGTGCGGCTTTTTTGGACTCCCAACAGAGTGAGTAGTTCATTGACAAGCTTGCTCTCAAAATCATGTCCTTGATCAAAGTGTATCCTTTTTGGCAGGCCATAGTGTACAAAGCAAGTACAGTTGTGTACACTTACCATAAATGTAGATGTTTGAGTGTATTCACTGTTGCAGTCATCACATTTGGGTTATCTGCCTGCAGGTAGCCCTCAGCCATCCTGAATACCAGAGTCTTTGGATTTCTGCATCGGATGCTGTCTCTTCTTCCATGACGTCAGGTCTTCAGGGGTATAAAACATGTAGCCAATGCCATTACATCAGTTTTTCTTGTCTCAGATGTCAGGTGTCCCCACAATAGGAAGCACTTATATGGTATGGTACACCCCCATCAAAAAGCAAATACACCAGAAAAAATAAATATACCAAACAAGAAGGAAAGGTAGAGCCAAAAGAAGTCAGGGGGCTGGAGGGAGGGTAACCAGGACTGCAACAGTGAATACACTTGAACATCTACATTTATGGTAAGTGTACACAACTGTACTATGTTCTTCATGTTTCACTGTTGTGGTCATCACATTTGGGTTGATTCCCAAAGCTAAGGAAGGGAGGAGGAAGTTAAAGAGAATTAGGGATAGCTATTAAGCCCTGCAAGACTGCAGTGGCAAATCCAGCTCTGGATTTAGAAAAGATAGGCATGTGGTAATGCTTGGTGAAGGTACGTACAGAACTCCAGGTAGCAGCTTCTAGGATGTCCCTGGTAGGGACTCCTCTGAGAAAAGCCGCAGAGGTAGATGCAGCCCTGGTGGAATGTGATCTTATCCCCTGTGGGGTAGGTTTTCCATGGTGCTTGTAGCAGAAATTAATGCAATGGGCTATCCATTTGAAAATGGTTTGCTTTGAAATGGCCTTCCCCTCTGCCCCTGCAGCAAAGCCAACTAGCAGCTGTTCAGATTTTCTGAGAAGCTTAGTCCTGTCCAAATAAAATCTAAGTTGTCTGTGCACATCCAGAGAGTGCAGTATTCGTTCCCCTTTGTTTTGTGGATTAGGGAAAAAAGTAGGCAAATTAATGGACTGATTTAGGGCCACACTAGACACCACCTTGGGCATAACAGAAGGATTAGTCCTGAGGGAAACCCTGTCCGCATGGAAGATAATGAAGGGTTCCACTGCCATGAGGGCCTGTAATTCAGACACTCTTCTTGCTGAAGTGATGGCTAGAAGGAAGTCTGTTTTCCAAGAATGGAATTTCAACTCTGCTGTTGCAGCTGGCTCAAAGGGGGGGGGTTGAGCTTTTTCAATACAAAGTTAAGGTCCCAGGCTGGAGTGGGATCTCTCCTGGGGAGTCTTAAATTTTTTGCCCCTCTAAGGAATTGTTTTAGTAAGGGGTGAGAGAAGAGGGGTGGCTCAGTGTTATAATGTGCTGAAATGGCAGAGGCATGAATTTTAATTGATGAGAAGGATAGGCCCTTGTGGACCATTTCTGTTAAGTACAGTAGAATATGAGGTAAGCTGGGCATGTTGTTCCCATCCCCTGAGTCTGGCTCCATGAACAGTATCTTTTCCACTTTTCAGCATAGGATTTTATAGTACTAGGCCTCCTTGCCTCCAGAATGACATCCAGCACCTGCTTACTGAGGAATGCAACAGGAGAGGTCAAGAAATTAGCCAGGCTGCAGGGTTCAGGGTTTGAAGCTGAGGGTGCAGAATCTGGCCCGCCTGCTGGGACAGTAGGGAAGGGGTCTGAGGCAGGTGCCATGGTTGCAGCAGTGTCATACTGCGCAAGAGGGGGTACCAGTGCTGGCATGGCCAGTCTGGTGCAATCAGTATTGTCCTTGGCTTGTCCTGTTTGATCTTTAGTAGAACCTTTGAGAGGAGAGGCAGAGGGGGAAAGGCATAAATCAAGAGGCTTTCCCAGGTAAAGGACAGGGCATCCACTTTCCAAGCTTGACTGTGGGGAGTTCTTGTGCAGAATTTGTTCAATTGGTAGTTCTGAGGGGAGGCAAAAAGGTCTACCTCTGGAGTCCCCCATTTGTTCCTCAAGAGGTTGAATATTTTGGGTTCTAGTTTCCATTTGTGTGGGTCCATGAGATTTCTTATTAAGTCGTTTGCCAGTGAATTTAGTTTGCCTGGCAGGAATTGAGCCTGTAGGTGTACTTGGTAGCTCAAGGCTGTGTTCCACAGAGCCAAGGCTAGTCTGCAGAGAGGGTACGAGTGGGTTCCCCCCTGCTTGTTTTTGTACCACATAACTGTGGTGTTGTCTGTCTTTACCAATAGTTGTCCTGGAAGAATATGGTCTTTAAAGGCTGTCAGAGCGTTCTGTACAGCTAACATTTCTTTTTGATTGATATGCAGGTGCATCTGTCTCAGGTTCCATTTCTCCTGAATGCACTGCCCTGCCATGTGAGCCCCCCATGCATAGTCTGATGCGTCTGTTGTTAGAGTTTGGGCAACAGGGGGTAGAGTGAAAGTGAGTCCCTTGTTGTGATAGCAGGCCTCTGCCCACCAAAGGAACTCTGTCTTCATACAAGGAATGATAGAAATCATTGTTTCCAAGTCCTGAGAATGTTGACACCATAGGCTTTTTAGATACCACTGGAGCTTCCTCATATGCAGTCTTGCATATGGAATTAGTAGAATGCAAGAGGCCATGAACCCCAGGGCTTGCAGTATTTTCCTTGCAGATAGCTGGGGTTTTGTGGCCAATAGTTTGAAGTAGGTTGTCAAATAAACTTGTTTCTCCGGAGTGAGGAATGCCATCTGGGAAGTTGTGTTCAAGCTTGATCCCAGGAATACAATCTGTTGGCAGGGTACTAGGTGAGATTTCTTTTTGTTTATGGTGTACCCCAGTGAGGTTAGAAGTTTCTTTAAGAATGTCAGGTGTTATAATAGCAAGTCCTGGCTTTCTGCCTGAATTAGACAATCGTCCAAGTATGGGTAAATTTGAATTCTTCTCTGCCTGCAATATGCAATGGCTGGAGCTACACCCTGGGTGCAGTAGATAAGCCAAAGGAAAGTGCAGAGAACTGACAGTGCATGGAGCCTGCCCTGAAGCGTAGGTATTTCCTGCAAGATTCCCTTATTGGGATGTGCTGGTAAGCTTCCTTTAAGTCTAGGGCTGCCAGCCAGGCATCCTTGGCTAGCATGGGAAGAAGCTGTTGAAGAGTTAGCATTTTGAATTTTGGAACTACCAGAAAGATGTTGAGAATAGAGAGGTCCAGGATAGGACGCCAGGAGTTGTCTTTTCTAGGTACCAGAAAAAGTCTTGAATAAAAACCTTGTCCCCTTTGTTCTACTGGGACAGGTTGAATAGCCCTGATACTGAGAAGAGAGAGAACCTGTTGTTGGGCCTCCACCCATTGATTTGGGGGTAGGTCTGGCCAACCATTTGGGGTTGGTAGTGTGTGGAAGTGGAATCTGTATCCTTGGGAAACTATGTTCAACACCCATTTGTCCTGGGTAATAAGTTCCCAGTTTTTTGCATGCAGGGCGAGCTTTCCTCCTAAGGGAGCAGGTAGTTGAGCAGGGCTTGGAAGGGTTAAGGTTAAGTCATTGTGCCATTTTTCCATAGGGGGGGTGGCTTACTACTCCCTGCTTTGGAAGTGGAGCCCCCGACTGCTTAGGTCTGTGTGTAGCCTGAGACTGTAGTCTAGGTGGTCTGCTGTTCCTGGGTTTGGACTGAGAAGGCCTGGAAGGGACTGGAAAGCACCAGTTCTTTGAAGGCCAATGCCTACTGAATCTGGGAGGCTGTACTTGTAGAAAATCTTTAACAGTTTGCATAGATTTAGCTTTTTCCTCCATCGTTTTGAGAACTTCTTCTGCTTTGTTGCCAAAAAGGTGGTCTTGGTTTAAGGAAGCATCCAGTAATTTAGCTTTAACATGATGTGACAAGTTTTGTTCCTTAAGCCAAGCATTCCTAATACGTACAGACTCAGTGACAGCAGCCTTGCAAGATGCTTCTAAAGCGTCAAAACCACATTGCAAAGTATGTTTACCAACTTGTTCTGCAGACTGCATTAAATCTTGCAATTCTTTGTGTTCAGCACAATCAGGAATCAACATCATTTTCTGTTTAAGTAGTCCCATAATATGCTGCTGATACTTTAACATATGAAACTGGCAATGTAAAGCCCTAATGGCCAAAGTAGCAAAAGTGTATACCTTCTTACCCCATCTGTCTAAGGCTCTAGAATCTCTATCAGAAGGGGAAGGATTTTTAGCAGCAGTAACCTTAATGCCTTTTGGTCCTTGAGAAATGGTCTCTGGATCCACAGAAGGATTCTTGAAGAGGAACTTGTGAGAGTCAGGTACTCTGTAGTACCTGTCAGGTTTTCTGGGAGCTGGAGGTAAAGTGTCTGGGGTAAGGCTAGATTCCAAGAAAGCATCATCTACAATGTCCAAAACAGGAGGGATAGCTAGAGGCCTGTGTTGGAGCAGGAGTAAGAATTCCCTAAGTCTCTTTTTGGACTCAGAGTAATCTTGGCTTTCCCAGCAGAAATGCTCCCTAAAAGTATGCAAGGTTTCACCGAAAGAAAGATCTTCTGGAGGGGAAGCAGAGGGAATGGAATCCTCTGCATCAGAATCCTCATAAGTAGATAATGGAAAATCCTGGTAATCAGAAGGAGCAGAAATATCAGATTCCTGATCAGAAGAATCAGAAAGAAATTCAGTTCTAAGTCTCTTAGAGGGGGAAGGCTGACTTCCCCTAATTAATGTAACAAGGTCTTCAGCAATTCTAAGCATTTGTTTTTGAGGCATATGGGCCTGAGCCTGCAGTTTGGTCACTGGTTTTCTAGACATAGTGCGAATTTTTGGCCTGAGGGATTCGGAACTTCTGGATGGAAACAATGGCGTTGGTTTAATATGAATGTCTGTAGGCCTGAATATACCCTCAGAAGCTGGTGCCTGCACAGCAGCTCTGGACCCATCCAAGGTAGAGACATCCGCAGGTTCCATAGTCGAAGAAGCATCTCGTGGCATACCAGACTCTGAATGGGGTCAGTAGAGGCCTACGAATCTGAAGTAGCAGGTATCAGGGGCTGTGAAAGCACCTCACTGAGTACCGGCGGACTGGCGACTAACTTAATGGAAGTGTCTTCGGCAGTTTTGGATTGCGGTCTGTCTCTGTCTTTATCCTTATTTTTTTTGGAAGATCGGTAGTCGGATGGCTTAATAAAGCCATTTCGGAGTACTGAGATAGAGTACGAAAGTAATTGGCTACAAAAATAGCCCAACGATGAATAGTTCGGGGGTTGAACAAGGCACAAAACCGACAGCGAGGGACGTTGTGGTCTGGGCCTAAACAGGGGATGCAGTAAGAATGAAAATCTCTATGAGGTATTTGCTTTCCACAGGCAAAGCAATTGTTAACTTTTACTGACATTGGTTGGAGCAAGAAAAGGGATCCCCAATGGGGTACTTATCTTTTTTGAAGACTTCGGGCCTGAAACTCGAAAATGAAAATTTCAGGAGACAGCCGACCAGCACTTGCGAACTGCTTCTACTTCGGGCATCACACAGCAATATAGACTGATGTAATGACATCGGCTGCATGTTTTATACCCCTGATGACCTGACGTCATGGAAGAAGAGACAGCATCTGACGCAGAAATCCAAAGACTCTGGTATTCAGGCTGGCTGAGGGCTACCTGCAGGCAGATAACCCAAATGTGATGACTGCAACGGTGAAACATGAAGAACATCTTCTCAACTAGTAGTTTCGCCACTGTAATAGCTTTCTGATCGCAAGTGGAAAATGCTTGAGCATACCTGGTATAATGGTCTTTCACCACCAGCACATTACTGATCCCGCCTTCATCCGGTTCAATGCACAGAAAATCTATACAGATCAGTTCCATGGGTCCACTACTTTCCATTTGACCCAATGAGGCAGCTCTGGTCAGCAGAGTCTTTCTCTGAATGCAATGAAGACATGTACGACAATAATCCGCAACATCTTGCTTTATGCATGGCCAGTAGAACCTGTCTAATGGAAAGAACACATGTACAACAATAATCCTCAACATGTTGCTTCATGCATGGCCAGTAGAACCTGTCTAATGGAATGAAGACATGTACGACAGTAATCCTCATCATCTTGCTTCATGCATGGCCAGTAGAACCTGTCTAATGGAACGAAGACATGTACGACAATAATCAACATCTTGCTTCATGCATAGCCAGTAGAACCTGTCTAATGGAATGAAGACATGTACGACAATAATACTCAACACCTTGCTTCATGCATGGCCAGTAGAACCTGTCTAATGTAACGAAGACATGTATGACAATAATCCTCAACATCTTGCTTTATGCATGGCCAGTAGAACCTGTCTAATGGAACAAAGACATGTACGACAATAATCCTCAACATCTTGTTTCATGCATGGCCAGTAGAACCTGTCTAATGGAACGAAGACATGTACGACAATAATCCTCAACATCTTGCTTCATGCATGGCCAGTAGAACCTGTCTAATGTAACAAAGACATGTACGACAATAATACTCAACATCTTGCTTCATGCATGGCCAGTAAAACCTGTCTAATGTAACGAAGACAAGTACAACAATAATCCTCAACATCTTGCTTCATGCATGGCCAGTAGAACCTGTCTAATGGAATGAAGACATGTACGACAATAATCCTCAACATCTTGCTTCATGCATGGCCAGTAGAACCTGTCTAATGTGACCAGATTACAGAAAGCTTGGGGTATACTTGCTGCCGACAAACCCAACTTCTGGGCCCAACATTCAGTGTGTTGATAGCAGGTTGCAATCTGACACATAGCTCTCACCCTTGGTACTGGAATTTCCACTCATTCATCGTCGGGGTGTAAATCTCCCTGAGGTCTTCTGGACAGACCATCAGCATCTCCATTTTCATGTCCTGGGTGGTATTTCAAACTGAAATTATAGTTGCATAGAGCTGCCATCCATCTGTGGCCAGTAGCATCTAGCTTTGTAGTGGTCTGGATGTATGTCAGAGGATTGTTGTCAGTCTGCATTTCAAATTCAGCCCCATAGAGATAGTCATGCAGCTTGTCCACTACTGCCTACTTTAAGGCAAGGAATTTCAATTTGTGTGCAGGGTAGTTTCTTTCTGTGGGGGATAAACTCCAACTGATAAAAGCCACAGGTCTCAGCTTCTTGTCATACTCCTGGTAAATGACTCCTCCTAAGCCATCCCTGCTAGCATCCACATGTAAAGTGTTTGGCTTTGTTGAGTCAGCATATGCCAGCACAGGGGCATGTGTGAGGCAATACTTAAGCTGTTCAAATGACTCTTCACACTCAGGAGCCCAATGACTCTCAACGAGTTCTTTAGAACCTCTCAGTCCCTTAGGCTTTTTCACAAGGATATCTTCATATGTTTCATCTGCTTTCTCATCATTTCAGAGCAAATGGTTGAGGGGTCTTGCTATCTTTGAAAATCCTTCCACAAACATTCTATAGTAACTGCAGAACCCCAGGAAAGATTGCAGCTCTGTGATAGTTTTGGGTTTGGGGCCAAGATGTCACCACTTCAACTTTGCTGGGATCTGTGGATATTCCATTTGCAGACACTACATGTCCTACATAGGTCACTGAAGGTTGGAAGAACTTGCATTTGTCCAATGACAATTCAGGCCTTCCTTTTCAATCCTGTAAAATACCTTCATCAGTCTTTCTTCGTGCTCCTCTAGGGTCCTCCCAAAGACAATGATGTCATCCAGGTAGACTAAGACTTCCAGGAGATGCATGTCTCCAACTGTTCTTTCCATGATTCTCTGGAAAGTTGCCGGTGTATTTGATAAACCTTGAGGTAAGCGATCACACTCAAAAAAATTCCAAAGGGGTGATGAAAGCAGTCTTCTCTTTATCTTCTGGGTGCATAGGGATTTGATAGTATCCACTCCTTAAGTCTAGCACACGGAACCACTTACTGCCCAGTGAGCAATTTAGAGCATCTTCAATCCGGGGAGTTGTGTACTGGTCTGGAATGGTTCACTGTTTCATAATATGATAGTCAACACACATGCAAATTGACCCATTCTTTTTCCTGACTACAACAATGGGAGAGGCATATGGACTTCTTGACTCTCTAATTATCCCTGCAGCTTTTAGTTCTTCCAAATGTTTCCTTAAGTACTCCATGTCTCCTGGGGCTACCCTTCTGGAATGTTCCCTGAAGGGCTGGTCCTCTTTTACTCTTATTTGGTGTTCTGCACTTTTTGCACAGCCCACATCTAGTTCACTAGTAGAAAAACAATTTTTCTTTTTCATTAGTAGCTCTTTAACTCTGGTTAGCCAATCAGAGGGCAAGAGACCACCTCCTATCTCAATATCTTCCAGCTTCAACTCGTTGGCTCTGCTCTCATTCCTTGTCAACACAGAAGCAGGTAAGGGAGTGGCATCATAAACATTTCCCAAAAGCATTTGTGAACGCAGGACAATGGGAGTACTTCCTTTATTTTTCAACCCCACAGGCAAAGTGTCATAAGGATGGTTTAACTTGTCTGCAGGCCAAACATCTGGGACTAGTTCCAGCCCCTGTGGCAAGTCACTTTCTGGATCTGTTTCCATCATGAGATGAAAGGAAACTGTTTGTCCACACATCTTCACTTTGGCTCTGACCTGACAAGGATGAATTGTATGCTCTTTCTCAGACAGGGTCCACACACCAATTTCATCTTTCTTACTATCCTTCTACCTCTGAAGGGCACAGAAAAATGGCCTCAGGAGAGGATGTAGTGTTGGGTGTTCCTGGGTCAACTGAGGCATTAGCATTCTTCTGACGAGGTCAGTATTTGTCCCCACTAAAATAGATGCTGAATCCTTTCCTTTTGGCCTGGGGCACACAACAGCGAGTGTTTCAAAAACTTCTGTTGACCCAACAACTGAAGTGGAAAATTCTAACTTGAATGAGACATAACCATCATAAGGGAACTTCGTGTCACTTAGCCCCAGATCTCCAAATCTTCTAACTTTTCAAGTGGCAAATGCTTTAAGTATTTTTGGTAGAAGTCTCTGTACAGAATGGTGATTTGTGCACCAGTATCCAACAGTGCTTTACTATAAACTCCATCTATTTTTACTGACATGACAGGGGACAGTCCCAGTAGGCTATTGGGTAGTTTCTGTTTCCGGCGTTGTTCAACTGTACGGCAGTCAGCATGTAGTTGAGGTACCACCGGTTGACCTCGCCATTTTAATGGATAAGTCTCTTGCTTAGTAATGCTTTGCAATCTGAGATGCTGGGATTTTGGCTGAGATGGCTTTCCAATTCTGTTGTTTACCTCAGATGAGCTAGAAGTGTGCATAGTAGGTAGTCTCTCTCCCCTATTACAAGGGTTAGTGTGGAAAGGAGATCCAGGATGCTGTCTCTTGATGTTAGATTTTATGGAGCTCTTTGTAACTGGGCATTCAGCTGGCTCCTTCACTGAGACCCTTTGAAGTTTCCCTGCATTGACTAGCCAATAATAGTTCATTCACTCTTTTTAAGTTCTCTGCATTAGGACACTGTTTCTTTATATGCCCTGCATCTCCACAGCGAAAACAAATCCCAGTAGGAACTCTGAGGATTGGCTGATTCGGTTCTTCCCTGAGTCCTTTCATGGATGTTTTAGCTGATGTATTCCTCCCTTCAGCTAAAGTTACCATGGCTTTCTGCAATTCTGCAACTGTCTTGGTGACTTGAGCTATGGTGTTGGTCAGGGAAGACACCTGCATCTGCACCTGTGACACCTCTATATTGCAGACACTCTGGGCCATGACTCATGTTTGAATAGTGAGCATGGCCATAGGCTCCTGCTGGTGTTCACTCACTGTTTTAGTTGCTGTTGAACACTGAAATTTGGCTTCCAACAGGGCTTCCTCTTCCCTCACCTCTTTGACCAACTGAGAATAAGTCAGAGTCTCTTCCCTATTTCTCATCCTCATTTTCCACACAATGGGGTCCATAGCTTGAGCTCCCTGTAAAATGTTTCCGTCCGTACTTGGTCAGCTATTTTCAGATCCACCCACTTCTTTAGGATGATCTGGTGGAGCATTTTATCTAATCGCTTAATGTAATCAGATAGTTTCTCTCCAACTTCTTGGTATATATGTTCAAATTGATACAGTAGGTCAGCAGCCCTCTTGGTCCTTCCAGACACATCCTGCAGTACTCCTAAATAGTCCCTGGCCATGCAATCTTGCTTACCCATCCTTAGGTTGTGCATGGTATCTGCAGTTAATCCCTTTAGACTTTCAGCTATCCCCTGCTTCTTCTGAGATTCTGGGATATTCCACTCCTCTAGGTCTTGTGAAGCCTGATCCATCCAGGATTGAAAATCTTCCTCTCTCTGAGGTGTGGGTTGTTTGCCAGAAAAGAAACCCAGTTTGCGGTAGCCAAACCCAGTGAATGGCTGTGTAGGCTTTAAGCATTTTTCTACAATACTTCCCAAAGCATTCAAAACTTCAGGCCCTATAGTATTTATGGGCAGTGAAGCTGCAGCTTCTGGTGTAAGGTTCTAACCCACTTGCGTAGCTTCCACAGGTATTTTCTCTGTTGCTGAGGTAGTGCACTTCTCAAGGGATTACCAAACAGACTGCACTCTCACCTGAAATTTGTACACTCAAAGGTATGTGTTCATACACTAAAGGACTTTTCCATTCTAATAAGGCCAATGTGCTCAGCTCGATAGGGTCCACAGTGCTGTCCAACAAAAATCCACACTGCACAACTGACAAGAATCCTGTGACTTGATGTATTTGCATATCAGTCCATGTGACTCCTGGCAACACCAGAACTAAGCAATGCTCTGACTGAGCATTGTGCTGTTTGCACCACTTAGCAGCTACTTCTGGGTTCATGTTTCTGCTGTATTTGCTTTCCACATGTACAGGAGAATAGGGTGGAGTCCAAGGCAGTACAGGAAATCCTGGACAAGCCCCCAAATGTAGTGCACCTGCAGGTGTAGCTGAAGAGATATGGGTTCCTTCCTACCTGACTCTGGTGACACCCCTATTAGGCCCAACACACCAAGGTGGCAAGAGGGACAGATTTTATTCTAGGTGACACATCTAGTTTAAAAAGGCAATAGCACAACCATAAACAAATTATTTCAACAGTGCATCAGTTAGCAATAATGCAAGGTGAGATATGCATGCAGTCAAAACATACATTCACCCTCTTCCCCAGAACTCAACAGAAGAAGGTCTTGATATTCAAACATGCACAAAGAAGGCAATATCAGTGAGCAGTAAAGCTTTATAATCCAGCAATACAAACACTGGAACAGAACGCAATGTCATTAAGCAATAAAAGAGTCATAATACAACAATATAGATATGAGAAAATGCAACGTCATTGAGCAGCAAAATTATTAAAGGCAGCAGTACTAACATGAGCAAAATGCAATGTCATTGAACAATGAGGATTTATAATGTAACAGTACAAATATGAGAGAATGCAATGTCATTCAGCAGTACTAACACCCTCTACCCACTTTTGATCAATTCTAAACAAACCAACTATGAAACACTCTAGTATACCTTGTTCACAGGCCAGTGACTACTTACAGTCTTGCTGCCGGCATGATGGGGCCTAAGTTGGAGCTCATATGGATCCTAGTTATTTGTAATCCACAAAGCATTAAAGGGGGGGGGCACAATCTTATAAAAATATAAAATGATGGCCAGAGTCTCTCACCACTCCATTGAGAATATCCTAGTGACCAGGCGCAGTGGTTCCTCTGATGAGAAAAGTAGAAAATCACCTACCAGAACTCTGGTAATCATCTATGGCTTCTCGGTACTAGGCCCAAAGGAACTCCTTTTCTTGCTGAAACATATGCAGGCATGAAACTACTGGTTTCAGACTTCTCTCTTGATTCCACAACATACCATATCCAGGATTTCAGCAAGAGACAGACACAATTTGCTACTTCACTTCCCTGTCCCAAAACACTAGAAAAGAAAATCCAGTCAGGCTGCAAGGCCCCTTTTCCCTTCAGCTACATGTTTCAGTCTCCCCTACTTCAGCTAGTGTTCCAGAAAACTTTGACTTTCAAAATTGTCTTTTATATCCCCGGTTACCAAATGCAAAATAAATAAATAAATATACCTTGCTCACTGGCCAGTGACTACTTACAGTCTTGTTCCAGCATGATGGGGCCCAAGTTGGAGCTCATATGGATCCCAATTATTTGTAATCCACAAAGCATTAAAGGGGGGAACCACAATCTTATAAAAATGTAAAATGGTGGCCAGAGCCTCTCACCACTCCATTGAGAATATCCTAGTGACCAGCCTCCTTGGTTCCTCTGATGAGGAAAGTAGAACATCGCCTACCAGAACTCTGGTAATCATCTATGGCTTCTTGGTTCTAGGCCCAAGGGAGCTCCTTTTCTTGCTGAATCATAGCAGGCATGGAACTACTGGTTTCTGACTTCTCTCCTGATTCCACAACATACCATATCCAGGATTTCAGCAAGTGACAGACACAATCTGCTGTTTCACTTCCTTGTCCCAAAACACTAGAAAAGAAAATCCAGTCATGCTGCAAGGTCCCTTTTCCCTTCAGCTACGTATTTCAGTCTCCCCTCCTTCAGCTAGTGTTCCAGAAAACTCTTTCACTTTCAAAACTGTCTTTTATATCCTTGAAAAGGAGCTCTACCTCGTGGTGTAATGGAAAACTACAGTCTGTTACTTCTACAAGAAATACAGTGGGAGCTACACTGGCATACAAGCCATCCTCCAATCTATTACTGATGGATTTACTGCAAATCAGCAAGTCAACTGGCATCAGAAATACTCAGTCTAGGGATTTAAACCTCTTCTGCATCATCAACAGGATGGTTTGGAGGGGCAGGTATATCTCACACAGCATATCACTGCTTTGGAACAGACTCCCCATCCACATAAAACAAAGTTCATCCATGTCCATATTCAAGCACAACTTAGATCTATGGATGGGAAGCACAAAATTTACCCCAGAACTAGCCCTTGTATTACTAATGGACAGAAGCATCTCATAAATGCATTATCCCATTCATGGGTCTCCTCAGGTTATCTATGATATGATTCCAGTTATTTTTATTAGAGGTAATATATAATTATCAACCATGGGAAGGGTAAGGCCATTTCCTAACCAAATGGTAAAATTTAATTCCATCACAAAAAGAGAAACTGGTTAAGCTTAAAATGGCCTACAAGAGCAGGTAGCCTGGTACTTACCTATGAACCTATAAACAAATGGGATTCTCAACGGTGCATCAGAAGTGGATTTTTTATCAGATGTTTTCAGAGACAGTATACTCAATAAATTACTAAACTCAATTATTTCCTTTTTTATTTCTGACTCTGTCCAATCAAGTTTTCAGACACACACACACACACACACACACACACACACACACACACACACACACACACACACACTATCCCGACAACCACTGCAAAGAACTGGACTTTACTTTTTTGCCAAAAAAAAAAAAAAAAAAAAGTAGAAAAACTCATACTTGCAGAATTTGAGCTGCTCTGCAGTTTTCCTTCATATTACTGTATTTCAGATACAAAAGATATTTGTTTTTTGCAACTATTAGAGGAAATTTAGGATATTTGTCATTGTCAAATCTCTGGAGATTTGCCATTTTTTCACAAGACACAACTGCCCAAATTAAGATGACCACGTGGTAACCCTAAATATGTGGGGAGCTGCTGTGTCATATATGAAATATCTGTAGGTTTAGGGAGCAAAATTTCATGATGAATGGCAAAGCCATGAGTAGATAGTTCATGTATGAAATATACAACATACAAACCAAAATCCGGTATATTCCATTTTTTATGTTAGAATAATGTTTCCATTTGACTTCAATGGGCTCTGTTATTTGTCTGATTTTTTTACTGAATGAGGTTTTAGATAATTTGCATATTTTTATGACTAGAGTGTCTTCTGTGGCACTTCTGAGATAAATTTAGCAGTAAGACCTCATTTTTTAAAATTGTTTTAGTGGTTTAGTGAGCACTACAGTATGATTTTTTAATCAATTAAAAAACAGCAGACTGCAAGGGGCTTCTTAAACAATTACAAGTATTTAGCAATGGTTTAAACAACATGACAGACACAAACACATGATTAAAAATGACAAATCACAAAGTAGAAAAAATATATAATAAGCCCATAACTTAGTGCTTAAGAGGGCATTTATTAAGTATCACATTAAAATGTGCATGCTTGTTTAATTCTGGAAGAGCCCACAGACACATTGCGAAGGAAAATAGCGGGGTGAAAGAGACGTTTTTTGTCATAAATGGCTGTCTTGTTTTATGACAATGCTGGTAAACATTATGAGGTTCCTCCTGCATGCTTTAACTGTGCTTTAGTTAATGTAATTTATGTAGCTGGTTGTTTTATTTCCTTACATTCTACACATAGCTTACAGCTTTAGTTAAAAGGACACAACTATGCTAACCTTAAAAAAGACAAAAGAAATGCAATTTTTAAGCATTCATTATCCTATGCTGATTTTCCTTTTATGTTTTCAAGCAAGTTTCTTTGACTGAGATTGGCAGATGTTTGATTAATGCTTTGGCTATAGTGAATGCTGTTGTCAAGTGTCTTTAAATGCATGTGCTTTTCCAGGATTAAAACAGAATGTACATTATGAGGTGGTCCTTAAGAAATGCTTCCTAAGCACTAAGTAATAGCCTTGGGTTTTTTACTTTGCGATTCCCTGTTTTAATTGTGTGTTTGTGCATGTAACATTATTTAAGCAGTTTTTATCCCCTGTTAATTGCCTGAAGAAGTTCCCTACAATTTTACAGGACAAAAACACTTACTAAATAAACTGTTTTTGTTCTAATAGATTTGAGATTTTTTTATTTCATTTCCATATCAGTACATGCCAACATTTTGGCTTTTTTTTAAATATATTTTTATCCCCTGTTGTTTGTCAACTATCAACCTCTTTCAATCAATTAGCCCTTTTGTTCCCTTGTGGGTCAAGGGACAACTTCAGGAGGCCATCATCCAGGCAGCCTGCAATGGATGATGCCTCTTGCCTCAAAATTTGAAGACCAGATTGGTACTAGATGGGGTTAAATATCACAACTGCCTTTTAGTGGACCAATAGGGTATGTGAGAGACAGGGGTAGCAGTCTCTGTATCTGTTACAGTGCCCCAAATAGGTCTAATGGCTACCAATAGGATGGTCTCTTGAGCCATACCACTGATACCCAAATGTTTACAGTAAATAAAAGTGCAAATAAATATGATTAAGAACCAAGTAACCTGCTCCCAAGAGCACAATAGGAATATGCACCACTCTCCTGGATATGGGTTTCCAACATCCACATTCAGACTAGGACTACATAAATAGCAGCCACTTACAGAGCTGAGGCTTTAGCCTAGGACCTTTTCTCACCAATCTATTGGTGAAATACATTGTTTTCCAGTGCTCCCTAACCATGATAACTGCCTTCCAAACAAATTATCTTTACACACACACACACACACACACACACACACACACACACACACACACACACACACACACACACACACTATTCCCAGGAAAGGCTGCCATAATTCTCCAATCTCCACAGCTTTCTTCCTGGCACACTGGTATTGCCAACATCACAAATATGGCTAGGCACCCAACAGTTACTGTACATTCTTCAGATATAAGCTATTACAAAATCTCCCTCTGGCAATGTGCTCAAGTGATCCAGTGACTTCAGAGGTGAATACTACAGCTTGACGGCTTACATTGCTAAATAATATCCTCTTCTTATACACTAAATAATAAATAGTATTATTGTCATAAATAGGTTCATAGGTTCATAGGTAGGTACTAGGCTATCTGCCCAAAGGCATTTATAAGCCTAGCCAGAATGTGTTGGCTTTCACTGCCCCCTTAGATTAGTTCCCTGTGTCTCTGTCCAGCAGAGCCACTGAAGTGATCCCCGAGGTTAACTTTCTGTTTCCCATCCACTCGTCAAGATTTCTTTTGAAGAGTGTTAGCGAGGAGATCTGCCTGATGTAGATTGGGATCTTGTTCCAAAGCATGGGAAGTCTCTGGGATAGGAATCTATCCTTCCAGCACATCCTACTTATTGTTGTGGTGAGGTTTAGATCCCTAGAGCATGTGGCTCGTGGGGATAAGGTTTTCTTTAGGTGGAGCATGTCCATCAATTCTGGGTTGGACATGGCCTTGTATGTCAGGCAGAGATCACCTCTGAGTAGGCGGTATGCAACTGAGTACAGCTGTAATTTCTTCAGTCGAGCTGCATAGGGCACCTGTTTGAGGCCAGTGATCCTCTTGGTGAGGTACTTCTGTGGTCTTTCCAGCTGTTGCAGGTGTCTTGTAAGGTACATCCCAAATGGGGCATTGTATTCTATGATGGGTCTGATGAATGATGAGTAGAGAGGTACAATGACCTCTTTTGATCTGGATGCAAACCCTTTTGTGATTAGGTGGGCCACGTAGAAGGATTTTCTAACCACTTTGGCAATGTGATTATCAAAGTTGAGATTACTATCTACTTGGGTCCCCAGATCCCTTATTACGTCTTCTGTATTTAGGGGACTACCACATATGTGGTAGTTTGTGGGTACTTTGTTTTTTCCAAAGGGGATGACTATGCACTTTTTGGCATTTAGCTTGAGGCCATGATTTTGACGCCAGGTATCCGTCTCAGTGAGACCTTTTTGGAGGATGTCTGTGTCAGCTGGAGAGTCAATTATAGCCCCTAGTTTGCAGTCGTCTGTGAACTTGGTCAGCCATAGTCCTCATGTGCTTGCCTGTACCTCTGAGAAGTATATGCCGAACAGAAGGGGTCCTAGGACTGAGCCCTGGGGAACTCCACTTGTAACCAATTTAGAGTCGGACCTAGCTCCCACAACTCTCACCATGTGGGTTCTGTCCATGAGCCAGTTGGCAACCCATCTCATGACGTAGGGGTTTATGTTCAGGCTGGTGAGCTTGTCTATAATACCAGAATGGGGAATGGTGTTGAAGGCCTTTGCGAGGTCTAGGTAGGCTGTGTGTACCACCTTTCCCTCATCTATAGCCTTGGTAATTGTCTCAAAGAAGTCCACCAGGTTCAGGAGGCATGATCTGCCCTTAACAAAGCCGAACTGGGTAGAGTCCAGTGTTTGGAGGTTCCCAATGTCTCTGTTAATGAGTTCCATGATGATGCACTCCATAGCCTTGCAGACCAAGCTAGTCAGGCTAAAAGGGTGATAGTTCCTGGGGTCTGTTGTGGCTCCATCTTTGTAACTACTGCTGTGTGCCACTCTATGGGTATGTAGCCTGTGGAGAGGCTGAGTTTGAACAGTGTGTTTAGGTGAGGGGTTAGTTCATCTTTGAGCTCATGTAGGACGCAGCCTGAGACACTGTCCAGTCCCATAGATGCTGTGTTTTTGGCTTTGGAGAGGGCTGTTTTAACCTGAGTGCCTGTGATTTCAGGGACTCTACATTCTTCTGGTATGGTTATGGGCCCTCTTGGGGGTGAGGGGGGGATGAATTTTTCACTGAACCTGTCTGCCAGGATGTTGGCGATATCGGTCGGTTCAGTGTATTTTGTGCCATTCTGCACTAACTCCGAGCAGATCTGAGCATTGCCACTTAGATTCATGACATAGCTAAAGAATGGCTTGTGGTTATCTTTGGAGTCCTTGGCAATTTTTCATTCAAAGCTCGCCTTGGATGATTTTATGAGGGATCATAGTTTTGTGCTGATACTGATCAGGGATGTCTTCTCTTCTTGGGATTTTACTCTTTTCTGTACTAGTTTCCTCCTTCTATTGTATAGCTTGTTTATGGCAGGAGTCCACCAGACTGGTTTCCTTTTCTTGGAGGAATGAGTCTTGATTTTTCTTGGGATGGCATGATCCATGCATTCTTGTAGGTGCCCGTAGAATGCATTAGCAAAGATTTTTGCAGCTTGGACAGCGTTATCCTTCAGCATGGGGGCTTTGAAACTTTCCACCTCAGTCTTAAGTAACGTGAAGTTTGCTTTTGAAAAGTTTTTCATGGTGGTTTTCTTGTCCAGGGGTGGGGGCAGAATGTGGATATCCAAAGTGATTTATTTATGGTCAGATCTAACCAATGAGGGGATGACCTCCGGTGTAGAACACCGGTCACCCATGTTGGTGATGACCAGGTCCAATATGTTGTCACCTCTGGTGGGAGTGTTGACCAGTTGAACCAGGGTGTTTGAGTTTATAAATTCTAGGAAATGTTGGGCAAGGGAGTTAGTACTTGAGTAGTTCTCCCAGTTAATGTTTGGATAATATAAATCACCCAATATTAGGGTGTTTGGTGGGACCTTTATGTTTCCCAATGTTTCCAGGAACGTGGAATGGGGGTTCTGGGACATGATGGGTGATCTGTAACAAGCTACAATTTGAATTGCAGTTTTGCCCATTGTTAGTTGCACGTGGATGATGTCTGAAGCATCGTGCTGTGCCACTAACCTGGAGGTGTGGGTATCCTTGATGAATATGGATACACCCCAGCCTTTTGTATTTCGGTTTGGGTTCTGTGGCCAAAATGTATGGTATGAGTTGTAGCCTGGTACTGCTGGGGTGCTCTCTGGAGCCTTAAACCAGGTTTCTGTTACTGCACATATATTGATTTTCTCCATACTGAGGAGTGCCTAGAGTGCATGCATTTTGAGGTTCAGACTTCTGGCATTGAGTAGCACTACCCTCAGTTTTTTGTTACTTGTGCTATTTACGGTGGTAGGTTTGTCTTTTGAGCCTTGCCTAAAAAAGGCACTATGGGGGTGGCAAGAGCCTTGGCCAGTATTTGAAAGCCTAAGTGTGACAGATGCAAGCCGTCTCTAGCGAAGCAGTGTGGCTTGTCGAGCATGTCATCCCAGGTGGACAGACACTGGATCCCCTTTGAATGACACCAGAAACAGCCAATTGTTGAAATTGAGATTTTTCTCTTTATACCATGGTATCATTCTTGGTGAGGGCAGGATGCTACTCAGGGTCAGGGTCATACCGGCCTGGGCCATGTCTCTTTTCATGTAGTCCAGAGAGGTATGGCTCAGGTCATTCACACCAACATGGACAATGACAGAGTCATATTTTTACTTGTTCTGTAGTGACCTGAGTGCTTGTGTTATGTGGCGGATCCTGGCGCCCGACAGGCAGCTAACAGTAACCTTCTCCTTATTCAGCCTAGTGAGTGGGACATCAGTGTGACTGACCATAGAGTCACCTATTACTAGTATGTTAAGTATGTTATTTTGCCTTAAGGGCTGTGATTACATGGCACACTGGTTTTGTGAAGTATGTGTTTCATGGTTTGTGTTGGGGGTGGAGGTTGCTTGGATGTTTGCTTTGGAGGTCTCTGTTGGTAAGCAGTGTAGGTTAATAGCAAATTTACTTTCTTGTTTTGTGAAAATATAGGTAACATTATGAGAATCCTGTGTCTTTTAACTGCTTCAGTTAATGTGATTTATGTAGCTGGTTATTCTACTTACCCTGTATTTTACATTGAGCTTATAAAGACATTTGAGTAATACCAGCTACAAGATCAGTTTCTATATTTTACACATGCAGTATGCTAGCTTTTACTTTAGCTTTTAACACATAGTGGAAGCATGGTGAGTTTACAGGCTTTTCAGTAGCATATCTGAAGTGCCAAGGGTATAGATAATAATGCACATAGAGGATAGATAAATGTTGATATTGTACAAAAAGTCTCTCTCTTTCTCTCTCTCTCTCTCTATATATATATATATATATATATACACACATATATATATATATATATATATATATATATATACATATATATATATATATATATATATATATATATATATATATATATATATATATATGTATATGTATAGAGAGAGAGAGAGCGCAAGAGAGTTCCATGCCATAGTGTTGAAGGTACTAAATGTCAAAAGCACCAAATTTTGAAACTGGAATTTGCCCTTTCCCCAGTGTTGTGTGATCCTGGAGTTGGTATAGATAATTAGCAGGGATTGTGAGAAGTACAGGAGGTGCTTACCCCCTGTATAAAATAGGTTGAAACATTTTGTGCTTTCTACATTTTGTACCTTCAACATTTTATGGAGTGGAACCATATATGTATTTCGTAGATCTGTAGAGGAACAGTTTTCCAAACCACCCAATACAGAAAATATAGTTTCTGATAAACTTTTTATACTTTCTGTCAGGATTTGAAATTTGCTTTCAGCATCTAGCTGTCAGTATATTGTGTCTTGATATAGCACATGTTGAAATTCTTTCTCCTAATCAAGCCTCTCGATCTTTTTGAGTTCTTTGGGATGAAACATGCTTTCGTGATGATTTAACGATTTTACACTGGCAGTTCATGTAAATTTGGAGCAGTTGTGTGTCATCATTCTAATTTCTTACTATGAACAATTCCTAGACCTTTGCCATGTTTGTGCATCCTGAGGATTTACTTATACTTTTCTTGATGTGTGTGACAACATCTCTCCAGTCCCTAGTAATACATATTTCTTTGCACTGCGTGTTTTTATGATTTTCTTTAATGCTTATTTGTATGGTGTTCCTGACAATAAAATAATTCAAATGAATGCCAAAATACCTTCAGAAGTATGTTATCCTGACATCTTTCACCATCTGAAACTTTGCTGAATCCTAACATTTCTGGCCCCATGTGCCTCTTGAGTGTTTGTAGTCTTCTGAGAGATGATCAAAAGTTGTCAGGATACTGCTTTTTCATGTGTATTTAACATTCATTTTCCAGGAAAGTCCAACTTGGAATGAGTCAATTTTCAGCAGAGGCCCAGGGAGAAATGCTTCAGATGCATATCTTTATAGCATGAGAGGAAACCAGACCACCCACACAAACGCAGGGAGAACATGCAGACTCCACACAGAAGGCACCAGAGCCAAGAATCGAACCGGAAAACCTCTTGCTGGGAGGTGACAATGCAACCACTGCACGACTGCATGTATTCTATTGTATACTCTCCTCCTCTCACTTTTGTGAATCACTCTAATCTGCAGTGTATCTGTACGGAGCAAAACAAGATGCACTTCTGGTGAGGCTGTTTATCTCTGAAACATAATCTGCCAAGCTGAAATACATTCTCTTTCTTCACAACAGGCCCAGATGTAGCGTTGTAGAGGACCACAACAGATGAGATTTAACTGTTGGTCACCAGCACAACAAAAGAAAATGGGGCTTTAAGCAAGACTGCAAGATTGAACGACTCCATGTCTGCCTAGCCTTCATCTTTTGAGATTGTGTTTGGACGACAGTCACCCAATTTCATATTATTTTCAGTCTACTGAAATTAAGCATTACTTTTAAGAGCCAAACAGATGCACTATGACACCTGTTACTGCTAAACAGACTCTTATTGATGGCTGATGGTGATGCATAACCCCCCACCCACACTGGCCACAAGGATTGCTGGTTGCTAAAACTGGTTATATCACACAACCATTGGCAAATATGGTATTCTGGCCATATGTGTGATGACTGGTGGTTATAAAGTATGGAATGGTGCTGGGCTAGTTTTTATTTATTTATTTATTTTTACATTGAGCTATGCCTTCTAACTTGTCCTGCACACAAGCTCATTAATAATTTTTAAGTACTGTCCAACCATCTGTATCTTACAGCTGGCCTTACAATGCATGCCTACAATATAGTTGCACTCTTGTCACTGAACAGTAATTAAATGAAGATAGACAAGTTTACAATACGCAGTCCATTAACAGGAGGTTACCATGTCCAGTGCCAGGGCTAGGGACATGCCATAATTACTGATTCAACTTACTTACATACGGTTTTTGTTATTATTACCTATTCTCACTTTTTCATCTAACAAATCTGAACCATGCCATCATTTATCCAGTGTCAAAGTTTGTCTTTAAAATGGCCCTGCTAAAACACAAAAATGGTATCTTATTTAGGCACTGTATCAATCAGAAATGTTTCTTTCTTTTACATCTCCTTGAAAAGAATAAGACATGTCAAAACTCAGATAAATGTGAGCTGTACCTGACTAGATATGAGTATACAAATAGGGGTTACCTGCTCACACATGCAGTTGATTAATAAACCAATGGTCCTTTACAGGAGTGCAGCAAGAAACTCTAAAGCAAGCCTTTGATAAAAGTTGTTTTATTCATTGCTTATAAAATATATGTAAGTACACTAGTCAGTGTTTGATTGCTTCTGCATTCAGCCAATCACACTTTCTTAAAAAATAAGACAAATCACATAATAAATGAGATATTTAAGTAGGTATACATCAAAAAATGCAAGAATGGCATACACATAGTCAGTTGTTTTGTAATTATCACTGGCTGACTATGGAACATTAATAAGGGCTCTTTTAGTGACCAACTCACAAAAAAGGTACAAAAACAAAGTTTGATAGCTTGTAATAAGTGCAGAATTCAGTTACAAAGCTCCTTACATGGGGCCTGTTGGTATAACTATATTGCTCTGATTCATATGTAATTACTACTCATGGAGTCCAAGAGCACCTAGTTCAATTTTCCAACTGCCTGAGAGCATTGTTTGGTAAAGTGACTTACTCAGAATCACAGAGTAGGCAAATAAGGGCTGAAGGGATCAAACCCTGCACTGCAGGAAGTCAGTTTGATAACACGTCATAGCCTTAGTCTCGTGCACTATATGCTAGACTCTGATTTTTTTCATTTTCTTCAATCACTCCCTAATGAGAACTAAATAGCCTTTAACATTTTTATGATAGTGTCTAAAGCCCTACTTGAGTAAAAGAGCTCTGGGTGCCCTGCCAGCCTTCATGGATACTTCACTATGCCGTTTTAGTACTGCTGAAGACCCCATCCCCCATTTGTGCTGGAGTCCTCAGCATGCAGAGCAGATCTGTTTTCCTTTCATGCACCCATCTTATGGAATTTATTACTATGGAAGTTTCATGAGTGTGAATGCCTGCATTGCTGAATATAAGGGAGTGATTCCCTCTTAAGAGATTGATGATATTAACTTTGCTATTTTATGATATTTAGGTAGGTCATGCATGTGCTTTTCACCACTCTTCAATGCCAGTACTCAGCAGTGCAATGGAGTCTCGCTCACACTTCTTCTTACCTTGTAGCATTTCAAATACTGGCTAAGGCCTATTTATGGAGCTGTAGAAGGAGTGTATCCTCAGCAGTTGCAAACATATGTAACTGGCCCATTTACCAGCTTACCAAATACATATTGTTTGCTCACACTTGCATACCACATGCTGGAACTGAACTTCTAAACTTTAAAGCCAAGATATAGTATCATATTGACTAATTTCACAAATAGGTTCACAGTTCCATCCATTGCTGGGTTGTGTCAGTCACTGTAAATCTCCTGACAATCGGAACCCTCTCTCAATTCTTCTTTACTATACCACCCCATCTTTGCACTGTTCTGTTATAAATACCAAAAGATAGCATACTTTCACCTACCATGATCAGTTCATCTTTTAACTTAATTCTACCATTTGGTTCTACTTGGCAAGCCTTGGTTTTCAACCTCCTCTTTAAGGGTACTGTGAATCTTTGGCTGTATGTCATGGCTTCTGCTCTCAGACATCTTGATTGGTTGCTGCTGCTCTCACAGTATCACTTGACCATGGAAATCACCTCCCCCTTCATGCACTGTGTCAACCATTAAGTTATAATGCTGTACTATTGTAACTTGACTGCATAGTGCTACACTGTCCCCACTGATAAATGATGTACATCTCCTGGTATTAACCAAAAACTTTCTCTCTCATCAAACAGTTCTTAGTAAAAGTTAAATCACAACTTGAACCTGGATAGCACATTTGTTTAGAATATGGCTTTGTTTTTGTCCTTTGACACAGTCACCATTAAATAATGTATAAATCAGTTAAAAATGAATCTGCCCTATAAATTCCACTTCCTACTTTTAAGTGTGTGTTTTCATAGTATCTTAAGCTGCATAGGTGTCCCTGCTATTCACATCTTCTCATCTCTTCTTTGTACCTTCTATCTCTCTTACTCTCTGTCTCTCTCTTTCTGCTTCCAGTAATAAAACAGCATTGCTTTCTCTCTATTTATTTATTTATTTATTTTGCATTCGTTAACCGGGGGTGTCTGACTGAGCCAAAAAGGCCCTTTTTCAGCAGAGGCCCAGTGAGGAAAGCTCCACAAACAAAAACTACAGACACATTTAGTTATTTAGACACGATCAGTATACACACAAATTACAAGAGACATGTTTTTACAGTGGTATGCAGCACATAAACAGTTACAGTGGAGAGAACAAACAAAAAAATATTAATTTTAAAAATAAAGATAATTAATAGATTTGTGGTGTACAGCTGAAATTTGGAACATAGGTAGAATACATACATAGTACACAGGTACAGTACATATATTGTAGATTAGCCAGTGTTTGTGAGTAAGATTGAAAACTATTATCAAGTGCTCTAGATTTACTTTGTATACGTTATCCGCTTTCACTAGCCTGGGGAGCAATCATGGCACTGCCAACTTTGCTTGAGATGTTGCCTGATGAGTTCCTTAAAGGAGGCTTTGGACGATGTGTTTTGAATGCTAGTGGGGACAGAGTTCCATTTTTTAGCCACTGAACTATTATATAGTGCATCTCCAAAGCTATTGTAGCTGTTGGTGACTTCTAGTAGTAGTTTGCTTGATGATCTAAGAGGCCTTTTGGCTGAGTGATGTTGTACTAGGTTTTTGAGGGCAGGACACTTATTGGGGAGGTAATAGATAGAATGACAGAGTCAGAGCTGATTGTAGGTTAGGAGGTTGGGCAGTTCAAGCCAGTGGAGCTGTCTCAAAGCAGTACAGTGATGAGTTCTATATGAGCAATTTGCAGCAAAGCGGGCAATTCTGTTATAGCAGGCTTCCATTTTGCTTAGTTCAGTTTTGTTGAGATTAGTCAGAATGGGAGCTGCATAGAGTAGGGTGGATAGAAGTTGAGAGCAAGCAATGGCTGATCTTGTGTTGTTGGTAAGAAATGGTTTGATACGGTAGAGTGACCCCAGTTTGGCATGTACTTTTTAATAGTTAAGTTGAGATGACTATCAAATTTTAGGTGGGAGTCTATGGTTATTCCCAATAACTTAGCCTGTGCCACTGGAGCAATTGGAGTAGCATTTGTGGAGTAGATAGCGAACTGACTGTTAGTGTTTTTGTTAGAACTGGTTATAATCATAAGTTGAGTTTTCTTTGGATTGAGGATAAGTTGGGCTTTGGTAAGGTAGTTTTCAACATCAGAGAATGCTAGTTGAGTTGTTTGCAGGAGGGTGGGAATGTTTTGTGCAGCACAGATTAAGGTAGTGTCATCTGCATACTGAATTATAGATGCATGCTGTGTGGAGGTATGGAGGTCATTTGTGAAGACTGTGAATAGTAATGGTCCTAAGATATAACCCTGTGGGACACCTATAGTTATGGCCAGCTGAGGAGAGAGAGAATTTTCCCATTTCACAGCTTGGTACCTGTCAGTTAAGTAACTTTGGAACCAGGTAAGAGTGGAATTTGATAGATGATATTGGTTTAGTTTGTTTAGCAGGATTTGGTGTGAGACTGTGTCAAATGCTTTGGACATATCCAAAAAAAGAGTTGACACTTGTAGGCCTTCATTTTTGAGACGGTTTACTGTGTCTGTGAAGCAGAGGGGGGCTGTAGTGGTACTATGGGCAGGTCTGAAACCATGCTGAGTAGGTGACAGGATGTTGCTGTCTAGGCGATAGTTTAGCATCTGGGTATGGATGTATTTTTCTAGGATTTGGGCCAGGAGGGAGAGTAAAGCAATCGGTCTGTAGTTATTAAGTTCAGTGGAGGTCCTGCCTTTATGTATGGGTGTAACATAGGATATTTTCCAGAGTTTGGGCACATAGTTTTCAACAATTGATCTGTTTATGAGAGTGGAGACTGGGATAGCAATAGCATCTGCTGTGAGTTTCATGAAATAGCTGGGGAGTAGGTCGGCTGCTGTTGATGAGGTTTTTATTCTAGTATCCTTTTAGCCCTCATTACTCCTTTCTTCCATCTTAGCCTGACTCCTGTGCTTTCTTGTTTTATTCTATACTGCCTACTTCACATGTGCACGTTCTTGTGTGCGTGCATACACACACACACACACACACACACACACACACACACACACACACACACACACACACACACACACACACACACACACACACACACACACACACACACACACACACACACACACACACACACACACACACACACACACATACACACATACACACACACACACACACACACACACACACACACACACACAGACACACAGACACACACACACACACACACACACACACACACACACACACACACACACACACACACACACACACACACACACACACACACACACACACACATACACAGACACACACACACACACACACACACACACACTCACACACACACACACACACACACACACACACACACACACACACACACACACACACACACACACACACACACACAGACACACACACACACACAGACACACACACACACACACACACTCACACACACACACACACACACACACACACACACACACACACACACACACACACACACACAGCTTTATTTCTCCTTCTTAGCATTAAAAAAGATTTATGTTTGGCATACCTGTTCAGCTTTATGCATGCTCCACAGTTAGCTTTTTTACCGAAGCAATTTGCTATAAATATAGCCTCCAATGTCATACCTGGAAATTGGTAGGTTTATCACTACAATAAATAGCTATAATCTTGAACTAGGTAAACTTAAAGTACATCAGACAGAAAAAGAATGGAAGTAAAAGATACAAGAATCTTAAACATGAATTGCAAATGATATTGTTGAATTCTTTGGTATCAGTCTGTTCTAGCCTAATATGGAGGTCATTATGGAGAGAGTAGTGATTATTTCAGTGAGAAAAGATTAATTGTTGCTATTCCTAGGTAGGTGAACAATAATAGCTTGTATATATATATATATATATATTTTTTCATTGGTTCTTGTTTTTCTTGTGTGTAATATACTGTGCTCAGCTGTGCTTCTTGCTGTATTTCCAGTAAGACTGCGGCGATCTGTACCTGTGGGCAAATGCAGAGAAGCTTAAAAGTGTTTCTGGACATCACATAGATTCAGGAAAGCCCATTTTTTTTTTGTATTTTATTACACTTGCAGTTACTTTGCTGTTCTGCTGATTTTAAACTGCTTTTTTTGAATTTCTCTTTTTTCTGTTCAACGTTTGTTTGGTATCAGCATGTTCTCAGCAAGTGTAGAGGCCATCTTGGAGAGAGTAGTGGTTATCCTAATGGAAGAAGATTAACTGCTGCTGTTTCTAGGTAGCTGAACACTAGTATCATGAGTGTATGGCTGTATTTTTGTTCCATTGGTTATCTTGTTTTTCTTGTCTGATATATACTGAGCTCAGCCGTGCTCCTTGTGTCTTTCCATTAAAAATACAGAGAGCTGTTCCTGTGAACAAACAGTGGAAAGCTTAAAAATGTTTCTGGACTTGAAAAAGACAAAGGACAATTAATTTTTTGCATGTGCAGCCATTACAGGCTACAGAAAACAGCACAGTCAAAACTAAATAGTCTGGTATCCCAGTTATTAATCACTAACAACCAAGAATCTAAACAGTGTTATTGTGAAAAGCACCTCTGCAGTCCCCTCAAACAGCCCAAACTGCTTAAATACCTCTGTGTCCCACAAACAACCTATATTGCATTATTTCCTCTTTAGCCTTATTTTACTAACACGGTCCCTTTCACATATCAGCATTGTGTATCATGCAGTGGCAAAAGATTTACTCTCCCCCCTTCACAGCCAACATTCTAGCTCTTGGTATCCTAAGGTGGTGTAAAAACTGTCTCATACTCCCCAGTAATGACCTTGTACCTAACATTGTAGATGCTCGTCTGTGACAGGTAGAAATACTTAACCAATCTGGAGGCATCCTTATCACAGTATACTACTTGTGGTGAGCATAGCACAATACACCCCAAACATGCAAATGCAATACCAATATACTAACAATACAAAATTGTCTTATGCTACTGTTGCCAAGAGATCTTGATGCAAATCTCCTAGAACTCTTAAGACAATGCATCAGTATAAAACCTTTATTAAAATCCCTTATTATATCTACTCTACATACTCCCTCATCATCACCAACATCAGCATGTCACCAAAGCAAATCGCTCCCATGTCTGGTGGGCATAATTCAGCTACTGGGAAAGCCCTAGTTATTGGTAATTCTACTGTCTGGCACACAGACTCCATACTCACTAGGCTGGACATGCACAGGGTTACAATCAGCTGCCTGTCAGGAACCAAGACAGTGCACATAACTAGAGACAAAACACCATCTCCTTGAGTAAGTATGACTGTGACATGATACTAGTCCATATGGAGTAAATTACTTGGCATGCAAACCCCCTCAAGTCATGCAGAAGGATATGTTCGAGCTTACCAGACTAGCTTCAGCTAAGGGTAATACACTGGTTCTGAGTGGAGCCCTCTCGTCACCTAAAATTATGCCTTAATTCAAGGAAAAGACAATTGGGTTTAACAACTGTCTCTAAGTTCCTGGTGTAATTCCAAAGGGATCCACAATATATCATCCTGGGAGAAGGTGACTGACAGTCTGACTTCATTTGCAAAATATGGTGTACATTTCTTATTCAAAGTTTCCACATACTGGCTAAAGCCTTTGCTACCTCCACTGTGCCTATCTAAGGTAAAGTTCATCTAATGAACACCCCAAACCTGACAAAGACTACATTTCCTAAACTATAGAATATCAAGGCACTTCTGCTCAACAGTATTTTAGCTAGGATGGGACAAAGGGAGCAACTGCCTTGGGAGCAAAATGTTCGGGGGCATGATCAGCCATCCGATCCAATCCATAATCCCAATGGTCTCTCTATAGTGTATACTGGCTTTTAAAAGTCAATATTGCATTTGTAGTCAAATCTAAGCTTTTTGCAGTCCTCTGTGTATGATCTGAACTGTAGCAACTTTCTACAGTTTAAAAGTAAAAACAAAAAGCATTTCTTTTTTAACCAGTAATACCCGAGTGCTGTAGTGCTCCATGGAGGGTATAAACTCTAACAATTGCTCTATATTTCTAGCAAGCAGTTTGTTACAGTTTAAAAGAAAACATTTTTTTCTACTGAAATGTGAAGAAGCAGGATCAGGATCAGGGGGGAGGGTGCAGAAACCAGACGTGATTAGCTCCATTTCAAGAGCCACAGATAACTAAGTACTCGATTGCATACTTTTTTTTGGAAGAGCTGGGGCAGGAGGGAGGTCTATATCTGGCCACCTGGTTGGTGTGCTGGTTTAAGGTCGGTTTAAGAATGAACATTTTTTTTTGCTGCTCTGTCATTGAAGAGCTGAGGCAGAATGGATGGGGGGGTTGTATCTGGCCACCCAGTTGATGTAGTGCTCCACGCAGAGTATAAACTGTAGCAACTGCTCTACAGTTAGGTATTTAAAAGAAAAAAAAAAAATTTTGTATTGAAATGTGATGAAGGAGGGTCATGGGCAGGGTGTAGAAGCAAGACCTGATTGGCCTCTGTATTTCAAGAGACCCAGGTACCAGATCGAAGAGCAGGGGGGAGGGGGTATGTATCTAGCCACTTGGTTGGTGTGCCAATTTAAGGAAAAAACCTTCTTTTCTTTCTTTCTTTTTTTCTCTTCACATGAATAGCTTGGGAGTTGTGGATTAGGAATTGCTGTACAGGAAGTCAGTTGGCTTCCTGCAGCTTTGCAGATGTCCCTTTTTTTTCTCTTCACTTCAGTAGCCAAGGGGGTGGAGTACTAGTCCTTGGGGCCAGCACAGGTCACTAGATGAACCAGGTACTCCTCTGCTACTCAATGCCATGAGTCTTAACAATAAACTGCCTGACCTTGAGGCACTTCTGCACTGCGTACCCATCACTGTTTGCACTATTACTGAGATATGGATAAATCCTTAGAGAACACCCCTTCTATGCTTAGATTTTGTGTCTGCCATGGCTTAAGACCCACTGATAACTCCAGTGCAATTTCTGTGTTCATCAGGGATAATATCCCTTCAAAATGATTATGCAGAAACCCCCATTAACGTTATAAAACATCAGCTTACCTTAGAGAAGTCTAATTTCCAGCTCATTGCCTGATATTGATCACTCTCTGTGGTCCCAGATGACCACAGTCAGCTCCTGGCATTTATAAATGATACCCATATAATTAACAGCTCTTTAATCTTTACTGACTTCAGCTATCCAGCACCTACACCTCTAACATTGGACATGCTCAGTGTTTCTTGGATTTGGTTAACAAAAGATGCACTGGATAAGATTATTTTCAAACCCATGATGGGTGTAACAGTCCACTTCTGGCACTTATAAACAATATCCATATAATTAACATTAATCGTTGGTGACATCAGCTATCCAGCACCTACACATCTAACATTGGGCATGCTCACTGATTCTTGGATTTGGTGGACAAAAAAATGCACTGGATGAGATTATCCTCAAACCCATGAGGGCCGTAAAAGTTCTTGACTTGATATTTACAGACTTTCCATGGTTGCTTCCCTCCCACGGTTGGTCCTTCTTTAGTAAATCTGACCATAATCTGGTTCCCTTTACACACAGAACTTCCACTTCCTCTGAAACCAATGTCACCCTCATTAGAAATTTCAAAAAGGCAAACCTCATTCAACTTTATGATTAAATCTCTAAATTTGCCCATGTCAACTCCATGGTTGACCCTAGTTATGCAGCCAGCTACACTAATGTTTTTTTATGCCAGTTCATGTAAAAGAATTGACATTTCAAAACTAAATATGGTGGTAAATTCAAAAATAACCTGTCCTGGAGATGTGCCAATATATAAAAAAATGTATAACAGAAGGGAGAAACTCCTTAAACTGCATTGGAGGACCAGGACCCCACATCATCAAAACCATATTAACAACCTCACTAAAACTGAGGGCGACTATGAAGACCAACAAAGTATTACATGAATTAACACTAGCAACTGAAGGAAAGGATAACAACAAATCCTCCTTTCAGTTATGTCAGAAGGTTAAGAAATAACTCTCAATACTTCTCTGAATTTTTCCATAATGAAGCATCATAAAAGAAGTTGCAAATATACTGGCTAGCAAGAGTGCAACAAATTTCTCCCCTAAAAGTATTATCCCCTCTCAAACCCTTCCTAAGTCACTTCTCCCACAGTTATCAGTAAGGAACTTCTTCTTAATGTACCCTCAAAAGCCAAGAATACTTCCTCCTTGGGTCCAAAGTGTTTGCAATGTTGTCTAATAAAGAGTGTTAAACATGTACTCTCTGATCCCTTTCTCAGACTGTTTAACTTAAGCCCTGTCACTGGTTATATCCTTGAATCTTGGCACACTGCTGTAGTAATGGCACTCCGTATGGGCAGACCTATCATAGATGCAGGGAACTATAGAATTATTAGCCTTATGAGTCCTTACTTATGAAGCCATGGAGTGCATCATCACTGAACTCATAAATTATGACATCAGTAATCTGACTAAGCTTAACCAACTGCATTCCGGCTTTGTAAAGGACATGTCATGCCTACTGAAACATGTCAGATTCTTTGAGGAGGTCACTCAGGTGGTTGACAGTGGTTACACCATCTGTGCTGCATACTATAGTCTGGCCAAGGAATATGATACCATACCCCTTGGTAGAATTATTTCTAAATTGTTGGCCTTAAACTAAAGTCCCTACTTGGTCAGACGCATTGCCATTTAGCTTTAGGATAGAATGCACATCATCTCAGTGGATGACACCTCTTCATAGAGAGGGTAACCAGTGGCGTAACCCCCAGGAACCTATGCTGGGTCCCCTCCTTTTGACATCTGTTTTTCAGACGTCTAAAGTGATAACAGTGATCTCTGCTCAATAAGGTTTGTTGATGACTGCAAGCTGGGTGTGGTTGTTAAATCTACTTTGGATACATAATACATAAACCCTCCAAAAAGAACCAACTAAACTCAATTCCTGCTACTTAAAAAATATCACAAACTAAAAACCAAGAAGTGTAGCATCATCCCCTTCAGGAAGGAGAAACACTTTCCTTCCTACTACATTGAAACATCCCATTACCATACAAATCATAGAACAGATATGGATCACTTGGGTTGGTGGGTCCCTCTCCTCAGAACATCACATGGTAAGGTAACTGTAGTTAAAAAATATTTTACATTTCACAACTAACTGCCAAATGCATCTCTTCTAAAATCAGAGATGTCTGTGTTCATCTCTATTCTGCCCTAATCAGACCTATTATAGAACATAATGCATCCTTTGGCATGTATCTGGCCAGGCACATTAAAAAAATTGAACAGAGATTCCTAACAAAAGGGATTTCTGTACTTTAAAAAAAAAACATATTTAACAGGAGAAACTGAAGTATTGGTCCTTGTACTCAGTGTTATATTGTCGCCTGAGGCAAGACCTGTGCCCAGCCTACCATGCACTTAGGGATCCAATTCTTCTTGATCTCCTTTTCCTCAAATCAAATTGTGTGCGCACTACCAGGAAAGGAAAGCTCACCCTTCATCAAGGAATAAATAAGACTAGATGGAGAGATAGGTTTATCACCTAGTGCCTCCCCTTGCTCTGGAATAAACTCTCCTAGCAGGTCAAGTAATGTCATTCCTCATCATCCTTCAAATATAGCTTGGACAGCTGAGTGAGTGTCCTTAAATTTACCCCTGGACTTGCATGTGCTACCTTCCTTAAAAAAGGTGGTACAGCTTGAGGGTAGGTGTCGGCAAGGCGCACATGGCCTCTATTAAAATTTGCCTTGTATATCCTATGATCCTAAGTTCAGAGTCATAACACATTACAGTAAACTTTAAAATTATGTGTTTGTTTTAGTTTTGTTAGCTTTAAATTTCTATGAATTCACATATATGGACTTCACAACAGGTTCTTACATTCTGGTACTCCTAAAATGATACTTTTCAAATTAGCAGTTTAAAATGCCTGTTTTTTTATCATTTCATTCCTACAAATCTCTATTCATATCTTGTTGATCATTTCCTACATATTGAGGTTACACAGGTCTGGAAACATATAGAACTCTGTTCCAACTCATTTGTCTAATGCTGTTGAGTTCCTTGGTTTTAAAGATCATTTGCAAAGGTGTTTTAACTTACCATTTCCTTTTGCACTAATTATGGTCTTGTCGTGTAAAGTGAACATTTATATTTTTTATTTTAATTTGTTTACTGGAACTATATTTATTAAATCTAGGGTTGCCACCTTTTGTTGTGAATGGAACTGGACCAAGGCCACTCCCCCTCACAACCATAACCCTCCCACACCCTCCCTCTGCCTGCCTACTTCCCACCCATTTTGTGACATCATAGGTTCATAGGTTCATAGATTAGTACTAGGCTAACTGCCCTTGTGGGCCATTTACAGCCTAGTCAGTTACCCCAGGTGAGAATCAAACCCTGCACTTTATGTTTGTAAGGTAAACACCTTAACCATTATGCCAACCTCCCACCTCTCATCATAGGCTCATTAGAGGAGGAAGAAAGTCCTCTCTTCCAGGATTGTCACATAGTTCCTTTTCTTAAATAAAATCAGAGATTTTATGAACTCCAATAGTTGTTTGCTTTTTAAAACAGAATACTGGAGTTTGTACAGTGTTTTCTGAACTACCGGATAATCAATTTGATTTCCAGACAGTCTGGAAAAAAACGGATAGGTGGTAACTCTAATTAAGTCTAATATATTTGTGATTGTATTCCTGTATATAGAGTAGTTGCTCCTTATTTCCTGATTCATAGTCATCTGATCCTTCATTTTGATGATGCAATAAGGGAGTAAACAGCTTCTAGTGAATAGGGATACTTTGTGATTGGAATCAGTTACTCAGTCAAACACTCAGACAATCAATTAATAAGTAACGTAAATGCATTTGCATTCAAAGAAAAAGTAACAAAAGAGAAATGGGACAGGATAAACTGTATAATGCTTGGCAAATGGTAAAAACACAGATATAATACTGTAATGAAAAGCTGTTGCTATAGTAATAGGTTGATTACTCTGAGAAAGAAAATGTGCATGCATGTCAGTCACCATAATGATAGCTGACAGTAAAGTATGTTTGTGTCTGTTTATATATCAATTTAGTGGAAGAATAAAAACTGTTCATTGAACTGAATGAGCTTTTTGGCAAGTCAGAAGCTCAACTACTATGTGGAACTAGGTACTGCAGGAAGTACCTAATGGGAAGCCAGAATGTGTGTAGTACCAAGTTCCATATACAGGTGGAGCTGTGCTGCAGGCTTTAGGAGTTGGGGGGGGGGGATTTAATTATCTGTTGGGTTAATGGCTCTGCAAGGTCAAAGCAGAAATGATTGCAACCTTAGTCACAGCTGCATCACAGACTAGCAACCAGGAAGACAACCAGACTGGCCTTGAGGATGTCCAACTCTCAGAAAATGGCCAGTTTAACCTTTCCACAGAGGATTTAAAAATTCATCTGGAGTTAAAGAGACTTGAACTTGAGGGTTAAAAGGTTGGAAATAGAATCAGCAGAGAGACTGCAGCATTTGGAGGCTGAAGAAAAGGAGAAACAGATGGCATTAGAATCAGCAGAGAGACTGAGACATCTGAAAGCTGAAAAAAATGAGAGGCTGAGGCAACATGAAAAGGAGATGCTGACTCTTCACCAGGGTCATGGAGGTAATGGGGAAGGGAGTAACTGAACCCCAGAAGCAACAAAGGTCAGTAAATTTCTTCCATAGTTTACAGAGGGTGATAATTTTGATAGTTTTATTCATATGTTTGAAAGGGTAGGTAAACAGTATACTGTTGACTAAGAGTTCTGTGTACGGTTCCTGACCTCCATACTCCATGGTAAAGCTGTAACTGCTATTTCAAAATTGTCTGATACTGATTGCTTAAATTATAATACTGTTAAAATTGTTTATTAGAGTGTTTTAAGTTAACACCTGAAGCTTACAGAAAAAAGTTTTGTGAGTATAGGGACAAGGCACATGGAAGTGTGTGAATATATTGCTTTTCATAATTGTGTGAATGGGTGTCAGGTCACCACTTCTGAAGAGCTGGCAGACCTGTTGGTGAGAGAACAAGCCATTAGCACTTTGCCTGAGGACATGAGACTCTGGTTAGCAGATAGGGAATGTAATACCACAGATGAGTTGGGGAAAAAGGGAGACCAATACCTAGAAAACAGGGCATCACTGCACAGGAAAGGGATACCCAATACTGCTCATGGGTCTAAGGGAACCCATGGCGGGCAGCCTAAACCATCCCGAAGAGTCCACCAGTAGCAGGGGAAGCCACTAATTCAGGTATATGGCCAAGACCAAGGATTAAACATTTTAAATGCAACCAGTGATGCTATGTGGCATATAGATGTCCATGAAGGCGAGGTGGGGAACAAAAGTTGGGAGAGCCAGTAAGTCAGAATGACAGAATGCCAGCAGCAAGTTGTCTGGAGACAACAAGAGTACCAAACTACTGCAAGAGGTTATATCCTATCTTATTGGATGGGAAAGAGGCCATTGCTAAGAGAGACACAGCCTCTGACCTAACCATTGTGAAGCCTACAATGGTTAAAGAGGAGCACTACTTGTTTGGGCAGTCTATGCCAGTCAGAGCTTTAGGAGGGACCCCATTCCAAATACCTTTGACTGGGAGGGTGGAAAAGGAAGCAAGCAAGTAGGTATGTTTGAGGTTATCCCTGTAGATGTCCTAACAAAGAATGATTTTGATAATGCAGTACCTTGTGTGCATGCAGTTACACGCAGTCAGGCTTGGAGACAAGCATGTGGATCTGGTAGGCTGGTGGTGACCCAGACATACCACAGACCTGAAGCTAGGATTGGTGTGGTGGTTACTTCAGTGAGGGAGCTACCCTGTAATACAAAGTGAGACTGAAGGTGAGCCACAGCTGCTGGTGGGTACTGATGTTCCCTTGGACAGAGTGACTGCAAGGGCAGAGGTGAGTAGTAGTACTACGCAGGCTGACAGTGTGGCACAGCTGTCAGAGAATACCAGACTTCCTGTGGAAGGGGAGCTGGGAAGGGTTACAAAGAGAGTTGAGACAGGCTCAGCTCTCAGACCCTACATTGCAAGGCCTGAGGGAGGTAGCTAGTGAGGCATCTGATTCTCAAGGGAACGGGGAATCTGTATACTGGGACAAAGGGTTACTGTATAGAGGGTGGACCCTGAGGAAAAGCTAGAGGGTGAGAGAATACAGCAGTTAGTAGTGCCCAGAGCCTACCATCTGGCACCTCTAGCCATAGCCCATGATTTTCTCTTTGCAGGTCATATGGGCATAAAGCATACCAAGAGATGCATTATGCAGAACTTCTATTGGCCTGGGATTTCCGCTAATGGAACTAATGATGTGAAGAAAATAATTAGAAAGAATTGGTATATACTATTAGCCATGCCAGAATTAAAACAAATATTGGATGAAGGACTATGTTTTACCTATAGGAATTCTAATAACCTGAAAAGGAGGCTGTGCTATAAGGACTTTAAATTATATAATAGCAATCATATTTCACATGAGGCAGGTACTTTCCCATGTCTGAATTGTAGTTGTTGTGCAGATATTCTTTCAAAGAATACATTTGTTCATCCAGTAACAAAGAAAGATTACTGTGCAGCTACTTGCAATACAGTGCATGTTGTCTACTTGGCGGCTTACGTGAGATGTACATCTTTCTATGAGGGAAAGAGTACTAGGAAATTAAAAGCGCGAATAATTAAACACAAATCAATCATACATAGGCAGGTACAATTAAATGCTCTAAGTAGGCATATTTTAGATATGGGCTCTGAACTTCAGTTTAAATTTGGAGTAATTGAGTCAATTTTTAGACAAGCTAGAGGTGGGGATATTAGTAATGTACTAGAAAATAAAGACTATAACTGGATTGTTAGACTGCAGGCAGACTCACGACCAGGGTTGAATAATACTGTTAGTATTGTACCAGTTTTACTTAAGAAATAAACGCAGTTACATAAATGGTAAAGTAGTTGTTTTTCTATGCTGTTGCTTCCTGCTTTTAACAATGACAAAAAGTGAGTAATAAAACAATTATTAGTATTGGTGTATGATTATACCCATATATATTTATATGTTTATGGTTATATTTGTTTTTAAATAGTCGTTTAATTTGAATTTTAAAATGTTTTTTTTTTCTTAAAAGGTCTCTCTTTTATATTTTTAATTGAATTAATTGATTGAGTGTGATTATTCGCTGACTGTGATCATATGATTTCAGACATATTTCTATTTAAAATGTGTAGTTGTATTGCATTGTATTAGCACTGAGGAAGGATTGTTTCCCAAAAGCTTTGCTGCAATAAATTGTGTTTTTGGTACTATTGGCATTCTTGAAGCTGGATATGTGTTTTTTGTGATTTCCAGAGAAGTAACAGGGTACAGCAGAACCTGTGAGTAGTACCAAAAGGTAGACAAGGCAGGAGACAAGGTCAAGGCTCCTTTGATGCCTTTGCCTGTGATTAAGGAGCCATTTCAGAGGGTAGCTATGGATATTGTGGGGCCTCTGAGTACCCTAAGTTACACAGAGAAGAAGTATATCTTAGTGGTAGTAGATTATGCTACCAGATACCTTGAAGTGGTGGCTTTGTCCTCCACTGAGACAGAAGAGGTGGCAAATACTTTATTAGAGATTTTCAGCAGGGTTTGTTTCCCAAAAGAAATATTGACTGACAGAGGTGCCAATTTCATGTCAGAACTGCTGGCTTGTCTGTGAGAATGCTGTGGGGTGAAGCACCTAAAGACCACCCCCTATCATCCCCACACTAATGGTCTGGCAGAGAGTTTAAACTCTACACTAAAGTACATGCTATGGGCATTTGCAGAGCAGTTTAAGAGGGAGTAGGACAAATATTTGCCATATCTGTTGTTTGCTTACAGGGAGGTGCCCCAGGAATCCATAGGTTTTTCACTGTTTGAGTTGCTGTATGGGCATAGGGTGAGGATACCTCTAGATTTGATTCTTGATGAGTGGGAGGGTGAGTGTGAATCCCATAAGGAGTCTGTTGTAGCATATGTCCTAAACCTCAGGACAAGGCACAGGGAACTCATAGGCGTGGCCCAGGACAACCTGGCAGAAGCCTAACAGCAGAAGAATGTCTGGTATGACAGGAATGCTCAAACTACAGAGTATGCTGTGGGGCAGCAGGTAATGGTTCTCATCCCTGTCAGATACAACAAGTTGCAGGCAGCTTGGGAGGGACCCTACAAAGTGGTAAGGAAGGTCAGTGATGTTAACTACATGGTAGAACTGCTAGACTGGAGGCAGGGGCACAAACTGTACCATGGTAACATGATGAAACCTTACCATAATGGAGAGGCCCTTGTGCTGAGTATTTGCAGTAAGAGTCAGGAGGAGTCTGAGGGAGATCTATGGCTACAGGGAGCCAGCCAGCAAAATCTCAAATTACTATGGTGGTACCTAGGGTTGCAGGCATATGATATGGCAGTGCAACACTGTAATGGGGTCAGCACTGCAAAGGCAGCTAGGATCTCAAGACAGGGAATGGGGTAATGCATTCCCAGATAGACTCATCCCTCTCAAGCAATGTTTCTCAAGAGTCACTTGAAAAACTAGCTTCTGTCTTTGAGGGGGGAAGAAATATGACAAAGGAGGTACTGCCAGCACAGCTATCTGGAATTTTGTAAATAATTATATGTCATTTGTGAATATCAACATGATATATACAAGATGCTTGTGTTACAAGTGTATTAGAACTGTATGTCATGTGTATATCAAACTGCTTAAAGGTATTTGCAAAGTTCTTGAAATGTAACCAAAGCATGCCCTACTGGAATAGAACAGAAATGTACCTGCACTATTGTAACTGCTTAGATATATATATTTTAACAGTAGAAACTGAAATACAGAAAGTTAACTTCAGAAAAGTTGCTTAAATTAAATTACTTTATGGCCAGGCCATAAAAAGATATTATCTTTCAGTTTCAGTGCAGCCAGAGACACAAATTGTAAAACTAGATAATTGTCTGTATTGTCTTGGAAGTGTTTTATTGTTTTATGACTTCCAACAGCTGCACAGATCTGAGGTCTATGTATTTTCACAGGTGGATGCTAAATACTGCTAGCTTTCAGCAGTGGGCTTTTTACATGGGATAGAGTCAGATGACAAGAAATTATATTATTCTGCAAGCTATCCCAGCAGTAATATTTGAGATATTAATTTGGGAAGTTTCTTAGTGAGAGACTGCATTCTGTATTCTACCTTTGACCTGACGACATCAAGATCCACTCACAACGTCTGCCTTGCTGTTCAAGTTACATTATTAGGGTATAGTAATTCTCTTAAATACAGTCAATAATATAGAAAAGCTTAATTCAGATTTTTTTTATTTATTTGAGACTGTCCTGCAGTGTTGTTTTAAATATTCCCTGTGATTTTGAACTCTGATGTTACTCTGATTATATATTATTTCCTTGTTCTTTTATTATTTATTATTAAATACATTTAAACCTTTCATTGTGGCTGATCTGTCTAGAGATATTTAAGCTCTGAGACTACTTGCATATTTACTTGGTGACACTGTGTAGGCCACTCCTAATAGCCTTACTCTTGGTCAAACTACCATTTGTATTAATAGTAACATTACACAGTAAGATTGGAACCCTTTGTTAAGGGCCTTAAAGTAGCCGATAAGGAGCTGGCTGTTGGCAGTGAAAACTATCTTATAGTCTGGGCAGAAGGGGGAATAGCTAGTAAACGTGTGCCAGCCATTCCTAGATGTGTGTGTGTGTGTGTGTGTGTGTGTGTGTGTGTGTGTGTGTATAAATCAAACCTCAAAGTGTGTGTGTGTCAGCTACTTGGGCAGGGAAATGAAGCACTGGTTGGACAGAGAGGGTGCTAGAGGTCTTGGCTTGGCCACTCACCTGAGATCTCAACTTTATATTGGGATCTGGAGAAAGAGGGAGAAACCGGCCCTGGACTGACTGTGGTCTCTGTGTGCTCTTAAGGGAAATTGCACTTGATGCAGAGTGCTGCATTTGGAAATACTGTGTGTGTATTTGTCATCCTCCCAATGTACATCCCCCACTGGTGCTAGTGGTGAGGATTGAGGCTCCTTGATTACTGGACCAGCGGTGGGGCATCACACATATCAACAGTGTAAGCTAACTTTGAGGTTCAATATAGCTCACACAAACCATCAGCTTTTAATGTAAATTCTGAAAGTCTGAAAGACATCAAACAAGTATTTTTGCAGAGGGGCAATACCCCTCCACCCACCCCATCCTTGCTACTATAAATATACTAACTCTGAGATTACAGAATAGTAGAGTAAAGGGCAAACTTTCTTACCCCACTGTCACCCAGTCTCAAACACGTTATCACTGCTACTACCTGAATCAAATACATCAAAGGTGGGAGGCTGGCATAATGGTTAAGGTATTTACCCTACAGATACAAGTGCAGGGTTTGATTTTCATGTGGGGTAACTGGATAGATTTAAAAAGATCCACAAGGGTATTAGCCTAGTACTAACTTATGAAGGGAATGAACCCTCCATTTCTCTTCACATGCACTATGATTCACACACAGACTGCAACAGTATATTAAATTATATTGGTGGCCCAAGATAGTGGGCTGTGTACACATTGGTTTACTAAAGTCCATTGAACATGTGGGCGAAACAGACAAATGTAGGTTTTGTAAAACCAAATTGGAAACAGTTGCACACCTCGTTGCTGGTTGCGACATACTAATGGCAGAAGGACTGTATACTGAAAGGCATAATAATGCGGCGAGACTGTTGCACTAGGGATTGTGCAAACATTATGGTACTGAAGAGGCCGAAAAGCACTGGAAACATGAGCCACAAAGCATCATATAAAAAGAAAAAATGAAGAAGTCTACATCACATGGGATCATCCATTACCAACAGTTCAAAAGATAGATGCTAGAAAACCGGATACAGTGGTCCAAGAAAAGAAGACAACAGTAGCATTGATCATTGAAATCACCACACCTAGTGACTACAGTGTCTTGCATACAGAGAGAGACAAAGTCATAAAATATCAGGATCTGCAGGCAGAAATGAGAGCAATGTAAAAGAAAGATACCCAGACAGTTCCAATAGTAGTAGGAGCAATGGGTCCTATAAAAAAGAATCTACACTTGTACAGATATGTTACTAATCCATGTAACTCCATATGAACTGCATGAGGAGTCATTACTAGGCACATTGTGGGTGCTATGAAGAGCACTACTGGCTAACATCAAAGATTGAAACAATACTAATTTCATGAACTTTAATTATACTTTGACTTAGGAATGGGGTCCATTCCTGCCATGGTATTAGAAACCCAAAAGATTTGGGAGAAATTAAAAAAAAAGGCTGCAACATTAAAAGATGGTAGTGTAAGTAAAGGGAAACAGAGCGTATATTCTTTTCACTTCTCTTTTTTTGCAATCACTCAACTAGAGAAAACAAACCTAACAATACATTTAGACATAATTTGTCTAAATGATGGCGCTGTTAAGGAAAGGATTTCTACAAGATAATGTGTAGGGCTGGGGGTTAGCAGAAGCAGTAGGGTTAGTGCTGTTGTTAATACACATAAGTAAGGATGGACACGTGGCTTCACCTAGAACCAAAGAACTTGAGGAATGATATTATCTATTTTTTAATACAGCGTTTTCCTTAACTACAGTATTTTAACAGCTGACATTCCAGGTACTGAGAATACAGGTATCATTCAGTCATTAATACCATCTACAGGAACTATAGGAACGTTATTTTACAGTGGCAGTAGAAGAATGTTCATTAAAGATAATTTAACCTACACAATGTATAGTCTATGGTAGGTAAGTACTTGATACCTATAGGAAATACTAGCAAAAAAAAAAAAACTCATATAGTCTGTCAATTAAATTTTTATACTTGCCTAAAAGTCTAGAGAAAAAGTCGTGGGAGTCATACATTATAACATATTGTTAGGTATTTTAAGCTAAATGTTTACTATACATACTATTGATTACAGTCAAAACTATATAAGCTAAAGTTTGCCATATGAGGTGGATAGTGTTGTATCAATATACAGGTAGAATTCAAGGCTGGTTGAATAAACATGTTACAGAAAACCTGGAATACTATTTGTTGGTGCAAAGTAAGAAAGTGTCAACATTCAAATGTTAGTTAAACTATAAGAAGGATCTCCCACATAAGTACAAATTAGTCTTCTTAAAATAATAGTCTTACATGTGTTATATTGTTACCAGTTGAATCAATTAAGTGTTGGTGTTGCCCTATCCATTCTATGAATCATATCCTGTTAAAATGTTTTATAATTCATGAAGATGTTACATAATCCAGCAGTATGCTAAAATAATATAAGATATGTGTGAAAAACTAGGATTTATTTTTCCTTAATGGCTTCTTTATACAGATTTGGGTTGAAGTGTCATTTTCCATTTCCAAAAAAAAAATGGCATTTCCTTTTCTGACATATTTTGGTGTGTTGCAGTTTCAAGTTTGGTAATCTGCAAATATCTGCAATTGTCTTTGTTGCTCTTGAAACTGAGGGGAAAAAGATACCTTTTCAGGTGGTAAAGTTTTTTTCTTCAAAGGAGTTTTTAAAACTTTGTTGTATATTTGCCTTTCCTACTTGGACTGCTGCACAAAAACTGATATTATGTTATACTGCAGAATCTTGAGTTACTGCAGGCAGTATATATTGTATATATTTTTTTAGAAAATGCACTCTCATTTTTTTAAATAGCATTTTTTCCCAAAATATAACAAATAATAACATTAACAATTATTTACTTCTATTTAAATATTTTTGACAACAAGAGCTCAAATGTTAAAAAGTGTTTATTTGGTTAAATCTAGTGTAGCTTTATCCATATAAGATTTATCTGAATGCAGACTATGACAAATGAAGGTTTCTGACCAGTCTGGTGAAAGCTTGTGTTGCTGTCCTTTTATCTTGTATGCCTCCATGATTCTTCTAATTAACTTCATCATGTCAATATTGAAGTTCCTTTGTGTGCTGTGTTGTGTTGTATTCCACTATGTAATGATACTGGATTTAACCCCATATTTAATAAAACTGACCTGTCTATTACTGTAGCCCCATTGTCACCTCCAGTACTTAATATGCAAACTTTCCATGACATTTCTGTTAGTGAAGCATTATATCCTATGTGTTATATGTCATCTCCTAAATGTATTTTATATTAATACAATCAAAAACATGTACTATGCCCTCTTTAAAAGTATTATATCACAAGTATTTTGTATCTAAGTTCCATTTTTTACTTTAAGCATTTTTAAAGTTAAAAAAATGTGTAAAAGTCTCATCTGTTGATCCCAAATGTAGATCCGTTTTTGTAAAGAACCCCATCTGTCTCATACTTTTCCATAATATGTAATAGTCGCACGAATATTTTCATTTTTTTCATCTTTTAAAAAGTCATGTGTGACACCAATAGTTATTCTCTCCAGTAAGTTAATATATGTTGTTTCACCCCTTTCTTTTCCAGAATTATTTCATTTCTCCCAAGGTACAAATTTAAATTTAGTCTTATCCTTTATTTCCCACTTGTCAGTTCCTGTTTTACTGAATCTAATAAAAATGAGCTTCACATTACCTCTAGTTTGGGGGATATTCCTTAAGTGAACCAAATTAAAATAAAATATTTATGCTGCATAATGTGACATCCTCCTTCTCCCATATTGCATTAAAATAATAATCCTATCCTAAAATATTCTTCCTCCATTATAATTTTCTTCAAATTGCCTAATATTGTTCTTTAACTATTCCATTGCATCATTGCCATGTGCAATAAGTAAATGCCTTATCGGATGCAAAATGATCGGTGAAATCGTAACCATAACTTGATTTTAAACTTTTATCTAGCAATAATGCCCACATTTTTATTTTCAATGTTGTAAATATATTTTCAGTTGTGTTCTAAAGCCCTTTACCATTATTAAACCTAAACAAACTGGGTTTGATTTCTGTTGTATCTCATCACCGTCATCCATCCATCTTCCTTTCTATTAACTGATGCCTTTTCTTTGTTACAGCTTAATCCTGAATACTCTCCAAAATGTTAGGACATCTTTAATGACTTGTAGGACTTTGTTTACATTTTCTGCCATCAGTATATAATCATCACCAAGTAATTTGAACCAGGACATATATTTTCCTTCTTGAAAAGCTGCCTCTAGTTCTTGTCTGTCTTTTAAAGTAAACTCTTCATTAGCTAGTATAAATAATACAGCTGGCAGTGGATAAACTTGCCCATTACTGCTATTAATGTGTACTCTGTCTCTCCCATTGCTATTATTAATTAATTAATTAATTAATATGTCTCTGGTCCTTGTGCATCACTTTTAACCAGGCCAGGAAGTTAGCATCACCAAAGTCTCTATTTTAAGAACTTCAAACATGAATTCCCCACTGACAGTATGAAATGCCTTTTTGATGTCAAATAAAATAATGATGGTATAAGTATCATCAGTTTCCCCCTTCCATTTGAAAAAAAGAAGTAGAGCCTACCCCCAGTTTAAGTAAATTCATGTGTATGCCTATTACCCAAAATTTTCTGCAAGAGTGTTACATCTATATTAAATAATAAAAATTAGCTCCACAGGTTGCTGGATCCTTGGTGTTGTTTTTGTATTTGGAAGAAGTATTACTCTAGTCGGTAACATTGAATTTACAACTGAATTTTGTTTTAATCATATTAAATGCATTAGCGTATAAGTCATATAGCTGTTGGTCTCACCATTTATAGAATTCGATAGGAAAGCCACCTGGGCCCCAATTGTATTACTTTTTATTCTTTTAACTGCCATTGAACCTCTGCAGGAGCTATGTCAGACTCCAAACATACGAGATTCACTTATTACATCTAAGCTATGTAAGCCCTCCTTCTGAACATTCAGAACTTTTGAAGTATTAGAAAGGTTGCCGAAAATGTAATCCTTGTTTACTTTCTTTTTCTGTGAATGAAAGTTCACCACTTGTAGACCTGCCGTACAATATTTGTACACTTATTTTATTTTCCTTATAACTGCATGATAAATATTTGGTGTGCTTTTCTTCCAGACTTCAGCAGTAATCATCTTTAACAAAAGCAATTACTTCTATGCACATTAGTGTCGGGTTATCTCCTTCAGGTTAGATTATTTTTTCTTTTATAGTAGACTATCAGTTAAGTATATAGTGTCGTCTAATTTTCCTTGTATCTTTTGTAATTCAGGCTCTAATTCTTTTATTTTCTATTGACCTTCATTTTACATTCTTCACCCACAGTTTTTGTTCTCATTGTCACTTTTATAGCATCCCAGTGAATAAGACCCACATTTTATAATCCCTTAATGTGCACTTCTGTAGTTTGTTTTAAAAAAAATCTATTTTTTTAACCTGTTTCTCCTTTTGAAATAAGCTCATTTCCATTTTTTTTACAGTTCACTGCTGACCGAATAACTGCATGATATAAAATTAGTCCACCCTTTATTGATGCATGAAGGATCATCTGTAATAAACAATACAATTAATCTACTAAACTGTACAATGATATTTCATATTAATTTTAACTGATTTGTTCATCTCTCTGCTTTTCTCTCGCTATTCTTATATTTTACTATACCATGTAATCCATTCCTCTCATTAACATACACAGCTTTACCTCATGCTTCACATAAATTCTTACTAAATAAAATTGCTCTGCCTCACATACCCTATCCAAGTATGGTATTTTTAACTTTTTGAAAATAGTTTTTCATCAGCTTATCTTTATCTTTTTCTATCAGTTTTGTTACTTGTAGTAACACAACTTGACAAGGTGTTCTCCTAAATGTGTTAAATATCTTTTTTCCTTTTAATAGGATTTGAAATACCACCAATGTTCCAAAAACTGAAGGCGATTTTTATTTCCTTTATTTACCAGCCTAAAAATCTTCTCTCTTCTCACCTGTAGTCCATTTGGCTTAGGCAGTTATGCTAAACACCCAGTAAGTAAAAAAAAAGTCATAAAAAACAAAAATAATATTGTTTAAAATATTACTATTTTGCTGTGGTAAGTTAAAATAATATGAGCTTGACATTTTATATCAATAACACTATAATACAAGTTCACCATTTGCAAACTGCATAAAATTAACACTATAAACAGAATATACCTCAGCAAATAACCACAACAGGCATTTCTGCACTGTAAGATTTATAAAAGTACAATAAAGCATCTCTCTATATGTGTCTTAGCAACAAAACTAATCTGTGCCAGTAATAATGTTTAAATACTTAGTATTACAAGCAGTAAATCCTGGATTGAAAAGTTTTTGTTCCTAAGTATGTAATGCATGAAAAATAAAGAGTCTTCTAGTAAGGAATGCTAACTCATTAAATAATGTAACTAATAAGTCTAAAGTCACACTTCATAATTTGCAAGCTGTGTAAAATTAGCACTCCAAAACAGAATAATGTATTCCACATTATCAAAAAAAATGCAATGGACATTTCTATGCTGTGTGCCATGAAAGCTCTCTATATTTTATAATGACAGTACTAAATGAAATCAGTTATAATGTTTAACTATTTAGTTTTTATTGTAAGTAACTATTAAAAACTTGCAATAGACATTGCAATAGACATTTCTATAATGTAAGTTTGATAAAAGTGCAATAAAAACTCTATATATTTCATAACGGTGTTAAACCGAATTACATTGTTTAAATATTTAGTATTATAACAAGTAACATCAAGAAAAAATATACAGTTCATGAACAATTAAGCCTAACTTTAAGAAATCCTAACTTGCTAAATAGTACAATAAAGTTCACAATTTGTTAATTTTGTAAGATTAACATTCCAAACAGAATAAGTGCACCTTTTATCAACAAAACATGGTAGTTTATATTTCTACTCTATAAGATCTGTAAAAGTGCAATATAATTATTTATATATCTCACAACAGTAAAACTAAGCTGCATTTGTATAATATATAACCATTCAGCATTATAAGTAACAAGCAATGCATCAAAAAAGTTTTCACATAAGTAAAATTTTATACATAAAACTTAGTGCATGCTGATTTTGTCAAACACATCAAATATGGCAACGCAGTTAAGAGATGCATAAAACAGGCTTGCTGGGCTGTGATTTAGACATGCTCTAAACAGCAAGGATTTATTTATTTATTTTATTTCATAATTTGATGGCTGGATGGGTGGGCTGGACTAGTAACAATTTTCAACTACAACCCAGGTACAAGAGTACAGTAAATAATAAACTTACAGTACAGTTATTATAGAATCATATGTTAAAGAGTAAATTTACAATACAGTTATTATAGAAACATGCAATAAAGAATAAACTTACAGTACAGTTATTGCAGAAGCATGCAATAGAGAATAAACTTATGGTATAATTACTACAGAAGCATTCATTAAGGACAGTTATTATAGAAACATGCATTAAGTAATAAACTTACAATACAGTCATTTCAGAAGCATGTATTAAAGAGTAAATTTACAGTATAATTATTACAGAAGCATGCATCAAGGAATAAACTCACAGTGCAGTCATTACAGAAGCACCCGTTAAGAAATATATGTACAGTACAATTATTACAGAAGATTAATATTCAGCAGACAGTTATGAGTAAGACTGTGGAGCAGAAATATTAACATTGTGTAAAACAGGAAATGTTACTAGCAAAACCACAGAAGCACCAGCAAACGAAAATAAAACACAAATGCCAACCAAAACTTTTATTAAACTCCAATCTCTCTAGTGCCTCGGCTTGTACAAAGCCTTCAAGGAGTAAAAATCAGTATAAAATATATTACTATATATACCAGCAGCTCTATCATAATTAATCACATAATTAAACAATTATATAATTTAAATCAAACATTTCCAACAATATTCAGTGTTAAGTCCCCTAGGGGTTAAAGTAGAATATTTCAATATAAATATTGTTTCTTTATACAACAGTTTTTTAGTTATATTACAACCTAAATCACATTGTACTTTTTCTAAAATAGCATTTACATTGCTGTTGTGAAAACATTTAAAATGTTGTGCGAAAGGCCTTTCAAGTTTCGCTGATCTAATGTCTCTCAGATGTTCTTGCAATCTGGTCTTAAAAGCCCTTTTAGTTTGCCCTATGTTAAAAATTTCACATTCACACTTGATAACATATATAACTCCTTCAGTAACACAGTTGAACTTCCCTTTAGATGCAAAGGGTACACCCTTTATATTAACAAATGTATCTATTATATATTTACAACTAATACATTTATTGCAAGGAAAAGTACACGCATCAGTAATAGAACATACCAACATATCTGCAGGTCTCTTAAATTTAGTATGAACAACCATATCCTTAATGTTCCTTTCTCTCTTATAAGAAAATATGGGTAATTTTTCTGTAATATCTTGTAAATCTCTATGTTTTCTCAAAAAGTCCCAATAATAGAATAACATCTTCTTTATATCGGGACTCAAAAACATTATATGTGATAACTATAAAAAACCTTGGGTTTTTCACATCTTTCTCTTTATGGTAATCATACCTATTTACAATATTATTGTTATACAACCCTTCATCTACATTATGTTTCAAAAATCTATGTAAGGCAACCTCAACTATATGTTTTTTTTGTATCCCGTCTTCAAAAACATATTAGGAGTACAAACTAACTTATCATTCATATTTTCAAAATCATTGCACAACCAAAGAGGAAGTAAGTCAATAATATGTGATGGATGACAACTGGTACCTTAATAAAAATTGATTAACTTCACTGAATTTACGGTGTATACTGGTTTTAATAGAACCATCTTGCTGCCCATGTAGGACTAAATCTAAAAACATAACTTTAACACCATATTGTAAACCATCAAAACTAATACAAAATCTGTTCTGATGTAATTTCTCTGTAAACTCTGTTACCTGATCAATACCACCTTCACAAAGAAAGAGAAGATCATCAATAAATCTGAAATATTTCAGAACAAATTTTCCATATATAAGGTGGGTCTATATTACAAGACTGAATGCTTAGGTGATAGAACACCTAAACATCGAATTTGTAATATTGAAAGCCAAAAATTGCGAACGGCCCATTTAATGCAAGGAAAGATTTCTCTTGGCTGTTTGCCAGATTTTGCTGTTTTGTCTACTGTACAGCGATCTCGGAGTTGGTATATTTAGTTAGGGAGGTGTGGAGGGCACAGCCCCCCACTTATTTGGGTGTAAAGTTGTTGTTTTTTTCCGTGGCCAACCGATGTGTTTTCCTGCACCATTCGACATTTTTGGGTTCAATATTACAAGTTCGATGTTTAGGTTTAGCATTCGATCTTGCAATATAGATGCAACAAGTTAGCGGACATTGGGCAAACAGAGAACCCACTGCTGTTCCTATTAGCTGATGGTATAATATTTCTTCAAAAATAAAATAATTATTAACTAAACTAAAATGCACTAATTCCATAACATAATAGGCTAAAGGTGAATGTTCCAAGTATAACCTTAATGCCTCCATACCAAATTCATGTTTGATGTTAGTGTAAAGACTCTTCACATCAATAGTAATCCAATACATTTGAGAGTTCCACCGTATGTTTGCAATTTTTCCAAAAAAATCAAAAGAGTTTTTAACATATGATGGTAATTATATAGCTGCTTTCAATAAAAAAATTATGTAGAACCACACCCACATTATGTAAAAAATATTTTGAAGCTGAGACAATGAGTTTCCCTGGTGGCTGAGAAATATCCTTGCATATCTTGGGTAAACAATAAAAAAAGGCCATACCTGAGTCAGTGCATAAAAGATTATTATTAATATCAGAGTCTGACCAGTAACCTAACCTCAAATCTTTATTTATCAAGTGTAAATATTTGTCTCTAGCATCTTGGTATTGCTTAATATCCACAATTTCATAAGTTTCCCTATCATCCAACAAACTATAACACATGTTTAAATATTGGGAAAATGCATAATTACTACTCGATTGCCTTTGTTCAAGGGCTTAATAACTAAATTATGTTGTTTACTAAAAGCAACTAAGGCTAACTACTCATTCTTAGTCAAATTATATACCACTTTCTGTTTGCTAAATGCTTGTAACATTTCTTCCAACTCAAAATCCACTATAGCATAAAATTTACGTATTCCCTCATATCTGAATGGTGACTTAAATTTCATAGGTTCATAGGCTCATACCTGTGTACTAGGCTAATGACCCTGGAGATTTTGCAAGCCTAGCCCAGAGGATTACCCTGGCATCATGCCACCCGACCTTAGTTCCCAGTGCCTCTGTTAAGTAAAGCCACTGGAGTAATCCCTGGGGTGAATTTTCTATTTCCCATCCACTCATCAAGATTTCTCTTGAAGAGGGCCAGTGAGGTGCACTGCTTGACATGTGTGGGAAGTCTTTTCCATAGCATGGGCCATCTCTGGGTTAAGAACCTGTCCCTCCAGCATGTTGTGTTGATTGTGGTAATGAGGTTGATGTCTCTGGAGTGTGTGGTGCGAAGGGATTGGGATTTCTTTAGATGTAGCATTTCTAACAGAGTTAAGTCAGACATGGCTTTGTAAGTCAAGCAGAGATTGCCTTTAAGCAGGAGATATGAGACAGAGAATAGTTGGAGTTTTTTGAGTCTGTCCATATAGGACAAATGTTTAAGGCCTAGGATCCTCTTTGTGAGGTACTTTTGTGGCCTCTCCAGTTGTTGCAGGTGTTTTGGGAGGTACATGCCAAATGGGGCATTGTACTCAATGATTGGCCTAATGAGAGAAGAGTAGAGGGAGACAATGACCTCTTTCTTCCTGGATGCAAAACCCTTAATAATGAGATTGAATATTATTAGTGTCTAAACGACAATAAGTGTTAAACTCAGTAGAGCAAGTCGATGTACATGAAACAAATGATTCATCTGAATCATCAGATGACAAATTATCCACATTCAAAATTTCAAATTCATCATCAACAGTATTTACTGTAGTTGAAAAACCATTATCACATACATTTTCCTTTTGAAAAAAATCTATAATATGTAATTTACGAACTAATTGAAACAATTCAATCTTACATTCATGTAACCTAGGAATGACTATGGGAACAAACTTCAGTCAACAACATAAAGCAAAATGTAAATGTTCATTAAGACTTTCTCCCGATATATTAATAATTAAATCACCAACACTGTTATAAAAAATTCAGTTCCATCTGGTCTTCTTACCCCTCCACTGCAATGTTGAGTCCCGAAACTGTTCTTGAGGTTGTCCCCACTTTCTCTCCCTGTTGTCGTTATTCCGAAAATTATCTTGCAAATATTGCTGGTTCCTTGCTTCAGGCAGTGGTGGATAGGCTCCCTCATCTTCATATTCACTAAAATACCTGCTGTTATCATTAAAAGAAGCCTCTCCATGTTGTATTTGCTCTCCTACTTGCCTCTGAAAGCATATGTGGGAACGCATTCTCTAATAGGACAACATGAAAAAGGCTGTGCCACTTTCATAATCCCGCAGGTCTCTACATATTTTGTGTAATTTTTGATCTAATAGTTGCTGTTCTAATTATGTTAATTTGGATTTAATGTCCTGTAAACAAGACTCAAACCGAGCCTTATCAATGAGAACTACTAAATTAGAGCACAATAAAGAAATTTCAATTTTAACTTTGCTTAATTTTACCCCATCTCTCTCGATGAGGATGGTGATCCACTACATCGAGCACTGGTGGTGTTTAATTGTGTGATTAATTATGATAGAGCTACTGGTATATATGTGTATATATATATATATATATATATATATATATATATATATATATTTTTTTTTTTTTATATACTGATTTTTACTCCTTGAAGGCTTGGTACAAGCCGAGGCACTAGAGAGATTGGATTTTAATAAAAGGAAATGTTACTACTTGTTTGCTACCGCCCATTATAAGTTGCAGAACTAGCCTGTGTCGCAAAAGCAGTTGCACTTAAATTCATTTTGCAAGTGCTGCCTAAGGTTTTTTTTGTTTTTTTTTTTTGAATGTTTGATATTTTTGTATATTGTTTATGTTAGTAGGTAGCTGGTTGTATGTAACTGGCTTTTTCAACCTATGGCTAGTTTGAATCTAGGTCTGGCCAATGTAATCACTCTTCTTGGCAGTTTTTAAGGGATCAGCTTTGTTCGCTGATTCGGAGTAACCATTTAAGAGGTGGGCAGTACCCCGTATGTAGAAGTTGGAAAATTAGTTAATTGAGGAGAAAGGTGGCAATCAGTGTTTTTTTTTCAAATACGTTACGGTGATGGCAGTTTGAATCTGGAAGCAGAGCAAATGAAAGTATTTTATTTTCAGCCACTTAAATTTTTTGAGTGTTTTTGCAGACTAGAGGGGTAAAAAGGGGAAGGAGATATTCAGGCTTAAGTTTTACAACAATTTTGGCTATACTTGTCCTTGTACCTGGTGATAGAAGGTGAGAGAGATGAAAACATGTTACATGTGTGTGGGCTGAAGTTCATTAAGGCATCCACCCCAAGATATTTTTGTTGCTTTATATTTGGGATAATATTACCTTTTACATCGGTCATGTGTAAGGGAGGAAGAGATGTCATTTCCTTTACTGCAGAGAAAAGCATGATATTTGTCTTAATGCTGTTAATTTGAAATTTGCTGTTGTGTAGCTAGTCGCAAATATTTGCACACTGAGATTGAATTGTTTGTTGTAGTATTTACTGAGTTTTGTGAGTCTTTAGGAGAAGGATGTCATCAGTGTACATCATTATTTTTAGTTTAGGTAATTCACGAGTGATATGATTCACAAAGAGTGAAAATAACAGAGGAGCAACAACTGAGACTTGAGGAACTCCTGTGTTTATTGTACTTGTATCAGATAGTAGGTTGTTAGTAAAGATATGAAATGGTCTATCCTGGATGCAGTTTTTAAACTACAGTATGACATTTTCACCAAAATTAAGTTGATGATGTACAGGCAGTTGACAATGTGTTAGTGGTCACTTTCACAGCCAGTGTCCATGGTACTGCATATCACTGCCCTACTCACCATTACAGATAGGACCATCAATACCTTCCTTGCCAGCATCTAACTGACCAGCAGATCAATGACCAGGTCTGTGTGGATAGGGAGACCACACAAGAGCTTATCAAAATATGTCACTCCCAAGTAAAATCAAGGTGGTGTGCACATGATGTATTGCCTATCCTAGTGGACACTTAGGTGTATATAGCATTAGCTATTATAGTTACGGGAACCAATCAGTGACCTCTATGGGGGGCCTACTAAGAATATTTCAAGTATCGTCCTTGTGTAACCTACACCATTTCCTTCACATTATACAGATGCATGTAGAAGAGCAAATATGGTCCACAGGGGCTGCAGAGGTGATAACCACCACTATCCAAGTATTTTACAGAATAGCCTGTTTTGCCTGAAGTCCTGGAAGCCACTAATTAAAAACACATTGCCATTAAGGTCATACCTGGTCCACCAGATAGTCCCCATGATTCAGATATGACTCATATCTGACTTATACTAGCATTTCATGTGGGGAAGGGATTCCCACAAGATCATCTAGTTGGCAGTTACACACAGCAGTGGGTATAGTGGCCGGCATATATAGCTACCATGCAAGTAGGTAGCAGGCCATGCATAATGGTGCCACTGCTATGTGCTGTTGGTGATGCCAGATGTACATTGGAGACATGGGTGATGGCCACCATCAGTAGCCCCCAGATTGTGACAGTGATGGCAATAACATGGAATATGATGGCACACAGTTTTAAACAACTAAATGGGTGCTTCTTCTGTCTTAATGTGTCCAGTGGAACATGGAAGCATGTTCTCTAATGTCCCTATTTTAGAGGGACATTCCTATTCCTAAAACGCCCTGTTTGGCATTTACCATACGAAGAACCTGCAGCAATTAGACAGACCTCAGAGGTTTCTAACAAAGAAGATCAAGGGACTCCAACATGTGCATTACACAGACCGACTAAAGTCCCTGTCACTATACTCCGTATCATATAGATGTATTGGGGGAGACTTATGCCTGGCCTACAGAGCAATCTAAGACCCAAACCTAATGAACTTTCTGCATATCAGTAAAACAAACGGGATTAGGGCTACCCATTCCAGGGACTTAAATATGGCCTGCAACTTAAATAGGACATGCTAGAGAGAGATTTATCTCTCAATGACTGCTGCATCTTTGGAAAAGGCTACCAGTTCATGTGAAACACAGCACCTCTATGACACTGTTCAAGAGGAACCTGGACAAGTGGATGGGGCACTGTAATTTCTCACCAGGGATAGAGCCCACAGCCCTCCTGAACAAGGGCAGTTCCTCACTAAATGTAATCTTGGGTATTGACTAGCATTTCTATGGTATTACATTGGGATGAAACGGCTAGGCTTAAAATGACCTCTGGGTCGATAGCCTAGTAATCTCCTATGATCCTATGATCCTATTAAGAAAGACCATACACATCTTACATTTCCCTGTTTCTGAAACAAAATGAAATCATCTTGTGTGGTAGAATTTTGTAATACAGTTCATTAATGTCTCTTTGACAATGTGCTATTTTTCTGTTAGTTTTGTAATTCTCTATTTTTTTAAATGTGTTTATTCCACATCCCTACTGAAAGAAGGAAGAGGTATGTATGATTTGGTATTCAAATGTTGTGCTAATTAGATGTCCAGATTTTTAGTTGTCTGCTCCTATTTTTCAAGGGCCTGTATTCCTGTTTTCAATGTCTGCAGGTTGAGAGGTATGAATGTGTACCACAGACCCACAGCCAAATCTTTAGCTGTTTGCCTGAATTTCCTGTTACATCTGACACTCACATTACATGTACTTTGTTAGAATGACTTCTCCTCTGCACCTTCCTAAAATTGCTTCTCTCCATAAAATAGCCGCACTACTTTATTATATAGTCCTTTTCTTGAAATAACAGTACCACATCATGACATAGGCTCCTTGTTATTTAGCCAAAGAGTCTCCTATCACTTGCAAGAAATGTTAAATTGCTAAGTACAAGAAATTTGTGCTCTTCTCTCTTTAAGAAAAGACTTCTGTTTATAGTACATGGTAAAATTAAACCTAAATAAAAACTGTTTAACAATAAAAAATAAAGCTAAGATACTGACATGTATTACAAATAATAAACTGCTTAAAACATTAAACTTTATTAAAATAAAGTGACCTGAAGTAAAGCAATTTCATTTATAAGATTCACAGTGCCTTGGGTAGATCTGTGACATCACAGCCACTTGGCATCAGCTTTTACTTTCAGTTTTGTGTAGTTGTAACCAGAGTTAGTTTCCAGCTCATGGTTTGTTCCAAAGGAACTTCAAATCTCATCAAAAAATGCCTCAAACTGCTAACTAGCTGTTTTAGAATATTAATCACTGGTGAAGAAATTGGTGCCATTAATAAAGTGAGTAAAAGGTTAGCAGATTCAAAAACAGCTTTATAAGTAACCTTAAAATTATTTACTTTCAAAGTATTATTTTCTGCAGAAACATCTGGGTGTTTTGGCTGATAATTAGATAATTAATCCTTCATATGAAAATTTAAACCAAATTAATCAAGATTCAATTCCCTTTTAAATATACACATTCACACATATACTCTCCAGTTTCTTCAAGGTGCAAAGAGTTTAAAATGGATTCATCTAAAGTAATATTTTGTTCTAAGAGAAAGCAAATCACTATAGTAAAACAAAAACAAAAAAAATTACAACTTTGGTGATATATTCAGCTGTATATGAAGTGAAAATATCTTACCTTTAATTAAAAATAAGATATTTCAAGTAATTGACTTGTTATAGTCACTTTTCTGTTTTAGACATCTCTTATTTAATTTCTTCGTTTCCTCATAAGTAGTTACCAAGCTTTGATAAGCCATCTACTGTCCAACAATAGTCATCAAAACTGTCTGTGTCTTCTGAAGAGTATTACCATGTATCTTTCTGGTTTCTTCCAGGTTTTCACCTGAAGTTTTCCTCCATCAATGACTTAGGCTTTGCTCCTTGCAACAATAAGTTATTTAAAGTCTTTAGATGCAAAAGGAGAGGGACATTTTTTCCCTGTTATGAGTTTGGTTTTGTTTATGGTCCTATTTTATTATTTTACCACCAAGCTGACTGTGAAGAGAATCTGAGTTTTTCTCTATGTTTTGTTTCTGCCTTTTTGTGAATCATTATTACTTTAGGCCCATTTTTTTATAAAGTCTTTTCAATATTTTGCATGGTCTTTACAAAAATTCTCTGACCTGATCAACTTGCAGTTAAAAAGCAGGCCATACAAATTAATATTCTATGTTAGTATATTTCATTCCTGTACAAAGTTGCTTTCTTGCCATATTTATGTCTTTAGCCAAATCATCAAATAGTCTGTAATATTCCTCCATCTTATTTCATTTTATTTATCTATTTTTTCTGTTTATATGTGCCAGCTGTTCTCTAGTTTGTTAAAGATCGTGGAAGCATTATAACTAGTCTGGACACTTTCTGTCCTTCTGACATCCTTCTCAGTCTGTGAATTCATTAGCAAATGTAACACATCCAGAATGATGTTTTATGAAAGGCAAAACTTTATCATCTCTTAATTCTTTACTTCTTTGTGTATTGCAAAGACTTGTCTGTTCTGCCTTCTAGATCTGTTCTCTGGATCATCTGTTTCATTATTCTGTTTAATAATTTCTTGATCCAGTTTTTCAGTTTGATTTTCTCTATTTTGAATTGTTTTTTGGATTTACATGTCTTTTTCTAGGTTCCGTTATTTTAGAGTTTATCTCATTTTTTATTTGCTGGTGAACTGAGTTGTCTTTACTCTGTAACATCAGTTTCCACAGTTGACAGTTTTCAGCATTTTAAAAAAGATTATAAACTTATTATCTTGAGAGGACTCCTTGAACATTTCTAAGTCCACTTTTTCTTTCTTCTTTTCCATGGTTGAAAAATATGACTCTTTAAAAAACTTTGCAATTTTCTTCACAAATCTGAATTTTGATAGGAGAGATACTGGACGCATGTCTCAAATGTAGTATGTTATGAGGAACGATCCTCATTTTGACTTTTGGTATATACAAGTTCCTTGCAGTTGCACATTTGAAAGTATTTATCGCACATTCAGTATAACAATTTTTAATTGCTCTCCATGGTAAATAATACTGAATCATACTAATTTATCAAAATAACTTTTTATAAGTACAAAGTAATGCATTTTAGCCATCCTGTATGTTTCCTAGTTAAAGCTGTTACTAAGCTGGTAGTAAGTGTTCCATATTTTGCACATTTGTTGCACATCCTGATGGGTCATATTCCACATTTTGAAAATGGAAGGTTAAGGGCTTTACTACTAGATTGTGTTACCACCTTCTTGAAGGATAGCCCCCCCCCCAAACACAGGTTCTGTTGTTTTGTATTATAAATTCTTGCCATGTACTGTGTAACTATTGTAATATGATAGTTTACTTTATTATCCATGCCTCTGTTATATGGTTATTTTTTATGCCAATGATTTTTGTTTGTTTTTGTTTTGTTGTTTTTTCTTTATGCAAGACTAAAAACAGTAATCAAGAACAATTTTAACTGGTCAGGTCAGTATAATTTACTTACTTGTATTCCCTTGCAGGATGAAATATATGCTGTTGTTCTTATCTAACTGTCTAGCAACTTTATGCCTAGCTTTGTAATCTTTAATTAGTTTTGAAGCACCATAAGCTCTTTCAGAATTTAAGATTGCAACTGCTTTAAAAAATCAAGGTTTGGGGTGTGTATGGCTGAAGGAACACTACCGTATATTTACTTTCTAATCTTAATTTTAAATCATATATTCTAATGTTACTTCTCCTGGATCTAATCTCTAATTCATCTAGTTTTACATTTATGCATGTGGTACTTTTTCTGAATAGGTGAATAATTTATGTTAATGGAGGTTTGCATAACAGTACCTTAAAGCAGATAAGTAAGAAGATGAATCAGTACAGACTTTAAAATAATTATAAATGAAAGTTAGAACTTATATGTCAAAATGAAAAATTCAGGATCTGAAAAACGTACAGAAAACAATAAAGTAAGCATTTCCACAGAATGTTTGCCAATGGCAAATTAATATTTTTCAAGTTGGCAAAACAGCAAGTTGGAGTGTACATATATTAGGACTGCTTGACTTGAACACACTAAGGAGTGTAAAAATGCCCATACAGTTATAGGTGTATAATATTCCACAAATGACTTATTAAAGGTTTCTACAAAAGTTTCTAACCTTAAAGGAGCTAGTGACACCCTAACTGTTAAAAAATAACAAGTTAGAAACTATTGTTTAAATAGCAGATTAAGTTGTCTAAAAACTAATGTCTTTTCGCTTTTCCCGGTTAGGGGTTGCCACAGCACAACTCCGGTCCACTAATGATTGGCAGTGGATTTTTATGGTGCCGAGGTGCCAGCCCAATGCCCAACCTTCAAAGAAGTTACACCCAATCACGCAGATTAAGTTGTCAAATTGCTAAAAAGACTAAATGTCTATAAAACCCCAGGATCTGACAGTATTAATATCACACTGTTGTAAGTATTAAAATAATAGTTGGTTCCTTTTCTCTGTTAGCTTTCAAATTTGAGTATAGAAAAGGTTTATTCCAAACAGACTGGAAAGGGGCAAAATAGCTGTAATACAAAAAGACAAGGTAGGTAAAACTACTTCAATAACTACAGACTGATAATCTTGTTAAGCAACATTTGAAAAAAATCTTTGAAAAATTTGTTGCATATAAATTAACAAAGAATAGAGAAAATTAAGTATGATACGCCGACGTCTACATGTATAGACATATTTTTTTCCTGGATTTCAGGAATTTAGTGTGACATTTGACACTAAATACCATCTAGCTATACAAAAAGAGTAGAATGTTAATGCAGGATAGAGAAGAAGCATGAAAAGAATTGCAAAAATAGAAAGCTTCACAACTGGACTAAAAAGCAAATCAATCAAGACAAAAAGCTATACTACAACACCTTTCAGAATAATACTAAACACAACCATAAAAAATGTTTGGCTTCCAGTAAAGAAATCTTACATCCTGGCCAAAAATGCAACCCAAACCCCTCTCCTGATAACTCACCACTCGAAACTGCAATATAGTTCAACTTCTATTTTATAGATAGTATACCATCTCTAACTAAGGATTCCTCAACATCTAATCCCAACACTGACCAACAGCCACATATCACAACATCCACTTTCACCTTCAAACTTTTGCCCACATCCTATATAAAACTACTCTTAAGCAAACTTACATCGTGCTCTTCCTCAGCTGATGACCTTCAAGCGAGTACCAAAAAATAGCAACCTTCCAAGTGAGTACCAAAAAAGAGCAGCCAATAGCATTGTCTATCCTGTCTCAGTCCTTATAAATAGGTCTATATGGGAATCCCACATTCCCTCTCACTCTCTAGAAAAAAATCACACATTACACCTCTGCACAAAGGAGGAAATTCAACAAACATTAATAACTTTAGACCTATAGCAATCTTATCTCCCCTCAATAAAATACTTGAAAAATGCATTCAAAAACAGTTGCTAGACTATCTCCTGCAGAACAAACTCCTATTCCCTACACAGCGTGACATCTGTCCTTCCCATAGTACTAGCACTGCCCTTCTAACCTACATAGATGCTGTCAATAAAGCTAGAGATAATGGCAAACTTGTCTCTTCCTTATTTCTAGACTTGTATAAAGCCTTCAACATAGTTTGTCACAGCAAACTTCTACTTCAAATGTCCTCAATAGGTCTCTCTTAGACCACCATTTCGAAAGCTACCTGTCCAGTAGGTATCAGACAGTAAAAGGGCACTCAGTGCTGTCTCCTTACCTCCCAGTCACCACCGGTGTACCACAAGGCTCTATCCTTGGTCCCCTCCCCTTTAATATTTTCACCAACATCCTCTATACTTCCACACAGCAAGCCACCCTAATACAATACACAGATGATTCCACTCTCATTTGCACATCTAACAACATGGTACACTTCCAAAATATTACTCAGGAAGCTTCAGCAGCCACTGAAATGTGGCTTTGTAACTCACAACTCATGCTCAACCCAAAAAAAAAAGACCAAACTACTACTTTTTTCCCCCAAATCCCCCTTTCATGAAAAAGCTAAATTTAATGTGCTCTCTCTTGATAATGCACCCATTGAAGTCACATCTCTTAGCAAACTATTAGGGGTTATAGTGGATGATAACCTAACACTTGACCTGCATATACAAATCTGCATAAGAAAAACTTAGCAAAAATTAGGGATACTTTACAGAACCAAAAAACTTCTTACTGATGCAAATAAACTACACTTGCCACTACTTGTCTCCTTCCTGCTCTTCTTTATGGCACTCCCATCCTCACTAACCTCCAGGCTTCACAAAAATTGAAACTTGAACGATGTTATAACTAAGTTGCAGCACATACCCCTTTCAGATCCCACTGCTGTATAGCACTAAAAAGCCCATAGTGGTTAGAACTGTTAAATCAACTAACATATGCATAACTTCTTACCACCTATAAAATTATCCAGCATCCATCTGCCTGTCCAGCACTAAAATAAATTCTACACAACTATGTTCCCAGTCAGTCATTATGATCTAGTGACCAAAAATCCTGTCTATCTACAGACCTAACAAATCTGCTGGGCATTGTCTGTACTGCTACAAGGTTGCTAAGGCCTGGGACTCCTTACCTGTATCCATCAGGTCTATACCAACCCTCCCCTCTTTCAAAACCAGTCTGAAGTACTTCCTAACTAAAATCTGGCTCAGTTCCTCCTCAAAACCATGAAAAACTTTGTCCCTAAAATGTGAACAAGTACCCTTTCATTTCATATGCCTCCTTACTCCCCCTTTTCCACTTACTTCCTTTCTGCTATCTAATTCTCTTCCCTGACTTTCTCTCTAAATATATTGTATCATAAGCCTGTTTTTCCCTCACTTCATATTGCAATTCCTGTTTGTATTAGACTAACTTATCTTTAATTTCTGTACAAACTGTCTACAATTTCTCTAAATATTAAATGATTGTTGTTTACTTTGTATCTATTCTTAACCAATATGCTTGCTTATATTATGTCTAATTTGGTATAATTATTTAAATTGTAGATGTTTTTGTTCTACTTTTGATGATAGCATAATTATTTTTTGTAAAATGTTTCGTATTAATTTAGAGCTTTTCTCTCCAGGCCTCCACTGAAAGTAGGCTTCTGCCCAGTCGGACTTTCTCGGTAATCAAATATCAATAAATAAATAAGTAATATAGGAGTAATATGTCAAATGAAACAAAGTGATTATATTTCTGTGTCAATGTTTCAGGTACAAGGACCCAAGAAGACATTTTTTTTCCCTGCATTTCAGAATTTTAGTGCAACATTTGACACCAAACACCATATTGTACTGTTGTGAGAATGCCTCATTACCTGATTACCTAAAAGAACATTTCTGGGGCACTTTTGATAAACAAATGAGGAAATGGACACTAATAACAAATAGTTTCCTTAAGGTGTGTTGACGGGACCATTTTTATTTACAAATTATATTTGCAGTGTATCACTACCTAACTGTTGCAAATGTACTTAAAAACGTAATGACATCTGCCTTCCTCCAGGATCATATAAATAAGCAAAATAACATAGACCAGATCAAACAATGGACATCTACAAATAGTTTGTAAATCTCTAGATACGTGCAGCTATGACATAGGCTAAAGCCGATAAAACTGGGTAGTTCAGAAATTCTTAACGGGTTATGTATATACAAGCATGTACAACTACCTGTATACAGTAGTTACGATTTGAATAGTATATTAATGAAATACGTTTTAAAGCAGGAATAAGACATAGAACCTATAACACACTACAGCTAGCAGGAATTGCAAGTTATAATATCCCTATTGTCTGGCAGTTAGCACAAATGATTGTGGTTATATGAGCTTTCACAACCTGCTTCTAGTAGTCCAGGTTTGATCCCCTCAGCATCTGTTTTCCTATTGGGTGGGTCTGAACAAGACATGTAACTAAACAGTGCTTTTGTGACACTCTGGAAAAGGGAACTTGTGTCCAAAGGGCTCTACAGATTAAAAAAAATGTTTAATAAGATTTGTATTAGAATTTGGTGCCAGGGTCTGATAAATCATGCAAAAAAAGTTTGAGTATAAATTGGATACAATCATTTACAAACTAAACAGATCATAGGTCTGAAGTAACTAATATATAAGGAAAGGACAGATACGTAAGAACACTACTGTTTGAAATACAGCCATCTGATAGAAGAATTTGCCCTTGTATATAAACTGCTCAGTAATAAAGTCTCATATGCCTGCTCTGTATTAAATTGTGTACTATTAAACATAACTTGAATCTAAGATAAGTGAACCTATCCATAAGAGCTGGAGTCAGTAATTATGTGAAAAAGTAATAAATCATTCATTGAAGATGAAGTTAGAATTTGGCATAGTCTCCTAGGTCATATAATAAGATCACCTACAGTGAAGAGTGTTACGGTTTTGTTTGATTACTGTATAAGTCTTAAGAAATACCTTGTAGAATAATAAACAAGATACCCAGAATTTTTTTTCTGCAAAGGTAAAAATCCTGAATTCATGACATGGCAAATGATGGTTTAGCTTTTTGTCTATTCTGCTTTATCATCGTTAATATCTTCCATTAGTATCTAAAGAATGTTGGTGGTTATAGCTGTTTAAATGTCTTTTCAGAAAAAGGAAAATCAAGCTTTGATATTTTGTCATATACTTTTGCCCACCACAAGCCTTAACAAGGAATATATTTGACCAAAATAGCACACAGTGCTTAAGATTTTTACTTCACAAACACTTTTGTATTGGGGTATTATTTCTGCATGAGAAAACATTAGTTACCAAGTAATTTTAGATTTATCTTGTCACTGGTGCATTACTAAAGATGATCAGTTTAGGTGAAGCAAGTTGTTCATGCTGGTTTCCCCGTAAAGACAGACTCCAAACAAAGGTATGGCATATTGAGGCTAACATTTTAAAAAGCATTCAAAAACAGATACAGACCTTCAAAAATGTCAGTATCTGGATCACAACCACTTTTTATAGATAATCCAGTGTTTATCACTTTTTGGAGAATGAAATTTAATTGACAGATAAAACGTAAATAGAAGGAACTCCCTGGCACCCCTTCATCTTTACTGCTGGACATAAACTGACCCATAGCCCCAACTTCCAGAAACATGGTCTTCATCTACAATACTGGACATAAAATAAAGGACATCTTTATTACAATGAACCAACGCAGGCTGAACTTTCTACACTGTGTACTTTGCTCTTCATCTGTGCAACTCTTAACGTCACCATTCAGCCTCATAGTTGCTGGTACTGGCTGATATCACCTTATACCTTTCAGACAGGTCAGTTTTGCTGTGCAATTCAATGTGGTTACAACAATCTTTGAAACAGAGAACACTGTTTCAAAGTACATGCACTAAACTCCTCATTATCGAAACACCCATTTGGTATTTTTTTATGCCAAAACCAAGTATATTGTCAGTATTGTCATGTGGTAAAATAAAGTCCTTCCTGATTAATAAAGCATTGCAAGCAGTAAGCAAAGCAGATTATATCTCAAACAGCTGACAGTTTTTATAATGATGACAGTTTTCTTTTTAAATGGCATTTGAATGCTATTTAAAATCACATTAAAGGACTATAGACTACAAAAAAAAAATCACTTTTTCTTCCGGAGTGTATTTTTCTTCCTTCGCAATTATATTTACATTACCACATACAAAAAGCATGACATGGCTATTTCTTCCTCTCTGTGGCATCCCTACCCTGTTCAGTTGCCTAATTGCACATTATATTGGGTGTCAATGAAATATCATATTTTTTTAGGAAGATGTCAACCTGACCCTTACATACTCTTGACATCTATTTTATTTAATTTATTTTTTTAATTTTTTTATCAAGGCGGACCGGAGTTCCACTGTGGCGGCCCCTAACCGGGAAAAGCCGAAAGACACAACAACATCAAGAAAACACCATCGCAGTAACATATATTTGACTTTTACATCTTTCTTACTCATTGGGGGTCATAAACTTATTGAACCTGTTTGAATTTGTAGTTCTTTTATTGTGTGTTGTCATTTACAACTGCTTTCTTTCCTTCCCCTGGGAGCACAAACCTAGTGAGCCTTTTGGAATTTCACAGTTCTTTTAGTATTTAGTTTCAGAGTAAAGAAACCTAATCGCAGTGACAGAAACAGACTCACTTAAGTAAGCAAGTCTGGTATTTTCAAAAATTGAATGTAAACACTATTTAGCAGTGGCAGAAGAAACTGTTTATTGCAATGTATATGACAAAGGACCTTACACAGAGAATGCCACTGGAAGAAACTTTCAGATACTCAATCCATAGCTTCTTAAATTTAGCAGTTACACTGAGTATTGCCATTCTAAGTAAACTCGAGTAGGGTAAGTTAGTCTCATCTTGTAAGGACTCAGACTGCATTGTGACAAAAAGGAAGTCCAACTAATCATCAATGTGTCTTGATTTAGAACTAAATAAGTTAGCTAATTACTTCTTAGAGTGGAATAGCGACATTAGTATAGCATATAATATCAAGATAAAACAAATATTTTTTCGGTGTCTGATTACAGATGTCCTTGAATGTGTATGCTAAGTAAGTGAGCTTGTGCAGAGGTCTTTTTTCACTCAAGACCTAAGGCATGGCATGTTGAGAAAGTCAAAATGTGCAAAAAGATACAATGGACTGTCAGAAACAAAAACAGTTGTGTATGATGCAGAACTATCACAATAGTATAAAAAATTTCAGGCACACTACATTGCTGTGACACTATCCAGAGAAAGAATATGTAAAACACTTACGCCGGGATTCAATAAACTTCATGTAGGCTGTGAGTGAAGCCTACATGGAGTTTACATGTGTGCACTGTGGTGCACCGCGAACAACAGCGAGCACCACTGTGCAATGCATATTCATGCCGCGTTGTATCTAAATGAGGTTTCATGGCTGGCAAACAGTGTTGCCGGACAGGAAATCATGTAATTGGATAGCAATCCTGTTTCAAGCAGAGCACTTGCAGTCCTTGGTTTTGTGTGGAATGCCACAATGATCACCAGGACTTCACAGACAGCTCTCAGTTTCTTAGTTCACCATATCTGCATAAAGGCCAACATAATAGGAGGACAATAACCCAGGTATAAGGACATATTTGACATAGATGCCTTATAGAAATGTGGTAGAAGTACATGTTCAGAAGGATTTATAGTATGAAACTCAAACATACTTCTCAACCTTTTAAAACAAGAAATCTAGACAAAGCCATAACTAATGGGGGGAGGGCAAAAATAGGGACAGATTTTTAATATTTCTCTTACAAACTTAGAACTTTAATAGAATAATAGGTTTTACATTAGCATGAATTTTCTGAAGAGGATGAAGTTTGAAACTCAAATGTCTGTCATTATTTTCTGACTTCAATCCACAATGACATGACAATGATTTGCCAGAAAACCAAACTTTTATGAGGAAAAGATCATAAACATGAGATAAAAAATCTGGACAGTTGAAAGGTATGAACTCAAATGTATGTAATATTGAGTCACATCAGTCCTGAAATCATCCAAGTGATATGGCAGAAAGCCACAAATTTAACAAGGAACACATCTGGACACATTGTGAATATCTAGACAGTTGAGAAGTATGAATGTGAAGTATATGGTCCAAATGCAGCACAGAACAATATATCTACATTGCAGAGTATTGTGATTTTCCATTCCTGGCATGCTATACTGAAGCTGTGTAAATGATCTGTAATGGTACATGCAATGCCATCTACAATAAAAACTCAAGAATTGTGTGTACTGACTAGGGACACACACAAATTAATTGTTGGAATGAAGATAGGGAAAGAGGACAGGTGAAACAACCTAATGTATAGCAGATGAGGGCATGTCAATGGCAGATGGTTGTAGCAGCCATACCAATCACATATCTATATGGTACAGTAGGGACTGCACAGTGAAAATGTGTTGTCTGTAACTGTCACACAAGGTGACATAGGCAATAGGGAGGATGTCAGTGTAAGATAAGCATCCTTACATGAATACTGCAGAAGGCATCTAATAGGTATCTGACATACAGTTGGGGTAGAGTGCATTTTGTGCAGCTGTGCAAATTGGTTTGACTGAATATGAGTGTAATCACAGCAGAGGTCTCCAGTACGTGGGGCACAGGTAAAGGCTCATGGAAAATTTAAAAGAACCAACCACAATCATGGACAATAACAGGATAATACCACCAGTAATCCCATGCCTCTGACATAACAAATTAGAGCGATGAGATAATTCTACGCACACACACTTGAACAACCATTATGATACATCCACACTCTATGAAGATAAACATGTGTACTGTTCTGACACTGTAACATCTGCTATGGGTGTTAGGAGGGACACTGCTATACCTGTATATACAGGCTAGTTGACTGGTGTGCATAGCATATAATAGTATATATGTATGTATATATATATATATATATATATATATATATATATATATATATATATATCACAATCCACACTGTTACGAATGATATACATGCTATTAATGCTGTCAAACACATGTGTATGTAGTGTGTGCATCAGCAGAACAGGTAGCACACATGCATCTGGTGTAACAATTTTACTGGTGTTCCTCACCCTCAGACAGCCATGTATACAGTGCAAAAAGAATACCTAGGTATGGCCAATAAGCTGAGTGACAGCGCACTGTGACAAAGGTGGTACACTTCAGTTGCACATCACGATGATGTGTAGGGAGGTACGTGAAGAAGGGTGCATTGTACTCAGTTATTGTTGTCATGAAGGCTGGAAACTATGATGGTATTATGGCCTCTGATGTGAATGTCCTTCATATACTCTGTACTTATGCTACATTGAAGGGAGTAGTCAGCACTGTGACCACATGCTGGTGGGTGTTCCACTGACCATTTACCCCAGGACACTGGTCACATATCTATTGGTATGATTATCGGGTGTGATGTCAACATTATACTTGGGTTGTGTGTTTGTTTTCCTTACTTAACAAATCCCCCAATGTTTTGTTGTCATTGCAGGTGTTGTCATGGCTGTGGCAGCAATCTTTGGTATGTGTTGATACTTTCTGTATTATACTACTTTCACAGTTGGAGTCAGTGATTGCCCACAATCTGTAGCCCTTCAGGCAGCTGTTTGGGCACAGGACATATATGTCATCTGTGATGTCCATCACTTAAATAATGGATAGGAAAGGGCCTAGCAGATAGCCTTGATGTTTGGACCTGATCACTGGACTTGAGATATAGGTCACTTCACACATTTCAACTTAGCGAGATGCCACGTATGTGATATACTGGTCTACCCATTTCGTGATATAGCTGTTTATGGCCACATATAACAGTGTTGACTGAATACCTCAGTGTGGATTTCTGTCAAATGTCTTGATCTGGTCAAGTTCCACAAGATGATACTGTTATCATCATGCGTGCCCTCTATGACCTCTTTAAGAACATCTATCAGATATAACAGACATGATGTAGCATTAACAACTGACACAGGTATGTTGCACAGAGCAGGAATATTATTAGTGTACATTTAGAAGAGGTCCGTGATGACATGTTTGTCTACCTCACAGGTGAGAAGAGTCAGAATGTCTCTATACATGCATGTATCAGGTGCTGTCCCCCCAATTCAGATGGATGCATGTTGATGTTCACCTTTCTACTGGAACATAGCCCATGTGGAGGGTGTTTTGAAGTCTGTATTCAACTGTATCAGGATGATCTATGAGCTGAGGGTTGTGTTCTGGACTTGTGCCACTAGGTGGAGACAAAGGAGGACAGAAAGGGAGTGATGTGAGGCTGTAGTATGTAGAAAAGTGTAAAGCTTCCTGTTGTTGATTCAAATGGTTGAATTAAAGGAATCTATTAATGCTGAACTCGGAGTCTGTCTAGATGGATCATTTTGACAAATTAACAATTTGGCAACTTGGACATCCGCATACCATTGTATCGGATAATGGATGTCAATTTACCTCTGCAGGTTTTGCAGCACTTCTGGCAGATATATAACACGTACGTACTTCAGTATACCACCTAGCAGCAAATGGTGCCATTGAAAGATTCCATCCTGTTTTCATAGTTGTCATACAATCTGCTATCTTACAAGTGAAACTCTAGAAACCGTTTGTCTCAGAATTCCTTCAGGTATATCATGCAACACCACATGCTACTACAGGAGTTTCCTGAATTGCTTCAGGGTCGGAAAATGCAAACATGCCTCAATCTCCTTCCTCCTCCTCATCCTGTTTCCTGCAAGATTAATGCTGATACAGTTGGTAAAAGCGTCTCCTCTCTTCAAGAGAAAATGAAAAAGTATTCCAGTACTAGACATGGAGCACAGATCCCTCATTTTTCAAAAGGGGGACAAGGTGCTTATTTGGAATCGGCTACATGTTCCAAAAGCACATCCAAGATTTTCACAACCTGTGGAAATTCAAAAGGAAATCGGTCCATGTATTTACATGTTGGCAGATGGAAGAAAATGACATTCTTCCCATTTATCTAAGTCAAGTGCACTGGAGACAAGTGATGTTTCAAGGGATGCTCCACTGGAAGTGCTGCTTCGATCTACAGTGACATCAATGCTTGAACCTTCTCACATACGTCCAGCTCGTTTGAGATGGATACCTCATTGGCTTGAGGACTATGTTGCATAAGTATGAATGTTGATGTAGTTTAGTGTTCATTACCATGTTAGTGATGTTTAATTTATGCATTGTAAGTGTAGTGCTGTTTTTAAGTAAGGGGGAATATGTTGTGCGCTGGTCTTGTGCCACTAGGTGGAGACAGAGGAGGGTGGAAAGGGAGTGGCATGAGGTTGTAGCATGTAGAAAAGTGTAATGCTTCCTATTGTTGCTTAGAATGGTTGAATTAAATGAATCTGTTAATGATGAACTCGGAGTCTGTCTAGATTGATCATTTGGCAACTTAACACTGAGTCCCACCATAGGTGATTTGTGATGCTGTCACAGATCATTGATTCCATGTGATAGGTCTGGATGAAAATAAGGCAGTGCACACTGCCTATCATGATCTGGCCTAGGGTTTGGACATGATCCCCCCAAGTAGGTATCATTGAGAAACTCTTCCAGCTGGGAAGTAACCTTTACGTCATTAGATGGGTAACCAACTGGCTCACCGACTGAACACATACTGTGAAAGTTGGTGAACCAACCTGTACCAGTAGAGCTGTCACCATTGACAAACCCCAGGGATCTGTGCTTGGCCCTTTACTGTTTGGACTCTATTTCTTGACAGTTCAGTCTAAAGTATATGGCCTTTGGCTTACCATGTTTGGTGATTCTTCCATATTGGATGCAATCACTGAGTCCACCAATGATGATAACATACTAAAGGAAGAGCTAACACAGACAAATAATTGGTGAAAAATCCACACAATCTACAAATAAATGCAGAAACGTGTCTTTATGTTATCCTTCTGAAAAGTGGAAGTCTATGTTAATTACAACATTGACAACCATCCTGTTGTGCTGAAACTCAGTGATGCAGATACTAGAAACATATGTAGATAGCAATCTGAACTTCTACCAGCAAGTGTCCACACTGATATTGAAAGCCTATGTTGTGCACATCATACATCACACCATCATATTCAGATCTTAGGACTGTATGACAGCACTGCACTCAAACCTCATCAAAACACTAATAGAGTAAAATGCTTTATTTTGCATGTACCTCACCAGACACATGCAACAGCTGGACAAACCACAGAGCTTTCTCATCAAGAAAACACAGGGCCTACAAACCATGTCATAATGTACGTGGATAGACTGAAACCATATCACTGTAATTTGTATCGTATAGGAGGAGGTGATGTCTGCTTGGCCTTCAGGCCAGTCACTGACTCTGCCCTAGTGGGAATAGTGCATATCCAAAACTGATATAGCTGATGACATCATCAGTGTCTGTTAAGAATATGTTAATAACAGATTCCCACATGCTGGTGTAAAACACTCTCTATAATGTCAAGCAAGAGTGCACAAACATGCGCACACGCACGCACGCACGCACGCACGCACGCACACACACACACACACACACACACACACACACACACACACACACACACACACACACAGTTGACTGCAGTGTGAACAGAACCCCCTACCTACCTAAGTACACAGACTAAATAATTCAGTACTTTATGCAAGTGCCACCACACAAGTCTGACTTTTACAAGACTGAAGGTCAGCTTATAGTGGATAACATCAGCAGGCCATGTGGGAGAGCAGATGTTAGGAGGCCTGTATGAAATGGATATGTAGGCATGTGCAAGTATCAAAATACTGTCAATCCATAGCATTGGAACAGTACCTGTAGGATACATATTTCTGCTTTTCTCTCTCACACACACACTCACACACACACACACACACACACACACACACACACACACACACACACACACACACACACACACACACACACACACACACACAAGAGTGCAGGTCAAGTTATACTGGATGATATCAGCAAGCCATGTGGGAGAGCAGATGTTGGGAGGCCTTCATAGGTTTATAGCTTCATAGGTTCATAGAAGGTTACCAGCCTAATGCTCTAGGGTGTTTACAAGCCTAGCTGTGTAAAAACACAAGTACACTTATTGAGCATAGTTAGATGGTCATTGTTGGCAGAGCGATTTTGTGAGCAGCACCAACTGGTCCTGTCCATAATGGTCATATGTGCCACGCCAGGGGTGACTTTACAATCACCCATCCAGTTGTCAAGGTTGTACTTGAACATGGTAATTGAGGAGCACTGCTTCAGGTCCAGTGGGAGCCTATTACAAAGTAGTGTCAATCATTGATATACCTGTCTCCCCAGCATGTTCTTTTTATGTCACAGGCTAGGCTGAGAACCCTGGAGCATGTTATTCTTGTCCCATTTGATTTGCAGGTGTCCAGCATTTCCAGTAGGGCAGGGTCTGAGACTGCTCTATAGGCCAGGTATAGGTCACCTCTCAGAAGCCTGCATGATACTGAGTACAGGGGCAGGTCTATCAGTCTTTCCATTTATGCCATGTTTTGGAGACCCTGGATTCTGTGAAGTCACAAACCTCTGTGTTTTCTCCAATTGCTATAGGTGTCTGGTGAGGTACAGAAGGGAACATTGTACTCAGTTAGTGGTCTGATAAGGGTAAAGTACAGCAGAGCTATGACCTCCCTGCTCCTGGATGTGATGTCCATATGTATGAGGTGCGCAATGCAAAATGTGTGTCTCACCACTATGGACACATAGTGATTAAAGTGTAGATTGCTATCAACATGTGTTCCCAAGTTTCACAACACTATGTTTGAGCTTGGAGGGGTGCTATGTATATCATAATTAGCAGGGGTATTTCATTGCCAAAGGGGACAATGAGGCATTGTTGCTTTAAGGTTCAGTCTGTGAGTTTGGCACCAAGCATTTGTCCGTGTCAGCCCCTTCTGTAATATGTTACCGTCATTGGGGGACTCTATATGATTACATCCATTTAAAAGTAATCTGCAATCTTGGTAAAGCACAGACCATCTACCATTGCCTGGGCTTCAGGAAAGTTTCCAAACAGTTGAGGGCACAGCACAGATCCCTGTGGTATTCCACTGATAAGTGGGCTAGTGGTGGAGGTGGAGGTGCAGTACCCAGCTTTGACAGTCAGTGTGTGTTCTGTCAGTGACCCAGTTGGCTATCTATCTAGTAATGTATGGCTTAATTCCCAGATGGGAGATTTTCACTATGATACATGAATGGGGATAGTGTCAAAGGTCTTGGATAACTCAACATAGGCAGTGTGTCCTGTTATCCCTCATCAAGGTCTTTGGGGTTAGTATCAAAGAAGTCCGCTAGATTTAATAAACTTGATCTACCCTTGACAAAAACAAAATGGGTCAGGTCAAGTATGTTGAAGGTCACCTATGTCCTTGTGGATAAGGTCCATGCTGCTTTCTTCCCTAGCCTTGCAGATAAGCCTTTTTAGGCTTCTGGGTCAGTAGTTGTAGTTCTGCATGTTACCAAATTGATACACATTGCAAATCACACAACACTGGATAATACTTTCTGTAGTGTAAGTGATATATATGTTGAAAAGGTACTGAGACACCAGGGTTACAGTGCTTGGGGGGTGGCAACACATGGCTGTATTATAAATATGTTACATATTCTTAGATAGGGCCTTCAGTGTATTATGTTTCCACATGTAATGTTATATCATAGACAGGAAATGGACACTAACAGTAGTAATACATAATAATATTTACTTTTCCATAGCTAAATAAATAAGTTAGTATTAGTATGGTGATAAGTCCAGTACCAAAAAGAACAGAGAATAAGGACAAAAATAGTACCAAGAACCATGCACTAAAAACTAAGAATGTTTAATAAAACAAATATGCAAACATGCAAGTGTCAAAACACTTTCACCTTCCAGCTTTGTCAGGCTCAATGCAATTTAAAAAAAAATTAATTTAAATACTATCTTACTTATGTCACATGATTAATTAACTTGATTATGTAAATATTTAAGTTGTGGTGTAAGAGTAACTATTTTGTTAAGTTCTGGAGGAATATCTGCTTTAAATCTACAAATCAATTTTAATTCTTCTTGCTCAGTTAACAGTTTAATATTTCCCTCTCTAAATGAATCATCAATAACTTGCAAAATAGAAAATTTAAAAGAATGTGTATAATTCATATGTTGGATATGCTTAAAGAGAGCATTAGTAATTACATTTCTTTTTATATCTGATAAGTGTTGGCTTATTCTCTTTCAACTTTCTATTAGTCTTTCCTATAGAGTAAGCTATACAGGCTTGACATTGAGCATATTTCAATTTCCAAATGCTTGAAAGATGAAAGGTTTTCCATTAACAGAATATTAATTTATTTGTCCGTACAAATATATTCACAATGAACACAATTGCCACACTTAAAGGTTCCTTTTTTATTGCTGAAAAAATGTGATTGCCTTGTCGACTGTTCTCTGTAACATAACTTGTTCTTCAAGGTAGATGATCTCTTGTAGCTGTACTTATGTTGATCATGTATAACTCCTTTAAGCTGAGATATGTCTGTTAAGATAGACCGGTATTTATTTATGATATTCTTAATACCCGGAGTTCTTCTCTTATATGTTAGTGTATACCTAAGGACAGGGTTATGTTGTGTAGATGGATTTCTGTTTGTTCTTTGAGAGTGCAACAAAGCTTTTGAAATTGTATCTCTTTTATTTATTATTTCTTTCTCAATTTTCTTAGTTTTATCTGGATTATAACCCTTGTCTATGAATTCCTGGACTAGTTCATTTAGTTGTAATTTCATGTGTGGTGTCTGTATTTAGTCTTGCAACCCTAGTTAATTGATTGGTTACTATATTTTTATAGATATGGGGAGGGTGCATGCTAGTTCTATGCAGATAATTGTTAATACAAGTTGGTTTCCTATATAAACTTGTATCATTTGAGTGTAGATCATTCTTAATAATCATAATGCCTCAAATGTTTATTGATGATGCTGACAATTCACTCTTGAATCTCAAAAAGTCAGTTGTGTTAGAAATAAACTCAGTAAAGTTATTAAATTCCTGTGCCATTCCTCCCCATATCAAAAATAAATCATCCACAAAATATTTATATAAAAGTACTTTCTCTTTGAAAGGGTTAGATAGACGCATCTAACATATATTCTTGTTCCCACTGGAATATGACAATGTTTGCATATGTATTTGCTACCAGTGTGCCCATTGCAATGTCCTTAACTTGTTTATAAAATTTACATTGAAAGAGGAAAACATTGTTATTTAATACTAGCTCAAGTAGCTTACATAATATTATACTTTGATCATTTTTTATATTCTGAATTCCGATGCTGTTTGGAATAACTGTGAAGAGTGAGTTAACATCTAAAGTAGCAAATAAGCAATCTTTACTTTTATTTTATTCTATTTATTTATTGAAATTTGTTACGTGGGTTAGTCCAACTGAGCCAGAGGCCCATTTTCAGTGGAGACCCGAGGAGAAAAGCTCCAGAAGTATTACATATTTTTACAATAAAAATCAAATCAAAAATAAAAATAAGAGTAAAAAATTAAAACCACCATGAAACATAATAAGAAAATCAACAGTTAGAGAATATCTGTACATAGAATATGTTAAATAATTGACAGGTCTAGAGAATATCACACATGAAGTACATACAAATAGATAAACCATTCAATCAAAATTTTTTAAAATAAAGATATATATATTCATAGATATATATATATATATATATATATATATATATATATATATATATATATATATATGGGAACACTACTAAATCTTGAACGTTTGAAATCTCGAATTTCAAATGCTCGAGACCATGTAGCCGAAATCGCATATTACCAAAAGACCAGAAGCGTGAAATTCAAAATCCCGATGGTAAGGGATTTTGAGTTAGCGCTTCTGGTGTTGCGGTTCAGGTAAGTATGTGTGTGTAAGTGTGTTTGTGAGGGGCTTTAGTGTGTGTGTGTGTGTGTGTGTGTGTGTGTGTGTGTGTGTGTGTGGGGCTATAATGTGTGGGTGTGAGTTTGCCTTGTGTGTATGTCTGTGCGATCTCGGAGTTGGAATATTAAAGTCGGGGGGTGTGGGGGGCATAGCCCCCCACATGGGGGGTGCAGGGGGGCGAAGCCCCCCTGCTTATCTTTAGTGTAGGGTGGTTTGTTTGGTTATGGGGGGAGGCTGTGTATATGTTTGTGTGTGTGCTGTATGTATGTAGTACTTTCGCGATTTTGAATTTTGCGCTTTTAAAATGTCGGTAATGTGTGGTTTAGGGATTTTAGTCTCGGTATTGTGGGCTTCGGGAGTGTGTAGTTTCGGTATTACGTAGTGATTCCATATATATATATATATATATATATATATATATATCTATATATATATATATATATACTTTTTTTAAAATAAAGATATATATGACTAGATATGCTATGGAAGTGAGGGGAGAGGGGGTATAAATGTACATGAGGCAAGTACAAGGAAGTAAAGTGTAGAATAGAGAAAAGGAGTTAAAGTTGAGAAGAGAAGAGGCTAGATCAAGTGGGGGTTAGACAAGGGCAGGACCATGTACTCTGAAGAAACATTGTAAGTTCTTTTTTGAACAGGTGGTTTTGATGAATGTTTCTTATGCTTTGAGGGAGGGAGTTCCAAGCATGTGCAACAGAGTATTTGTAGAGGGACTGCCCTATATTTTTCTTGGGTTTATATATGTCAAGGAGGTGTTTTCTGGAATTATGAAAGTGATGATGGGGACTGTAGTAGGAGACTAGGTTGGAGATGGAAGGGCAGGAAGAGGGGTCATTCAGGATAGAGTGCGTAATGTGAAGTTGGGGTAGAAGTAGTTGTTTAGAGAATTCTGGCCACTGGAGTGATTTAAGGGTGAGATCATTTTGGGATTTATAGAGGAGAGTAGAGGCAAACCTGGCTATTTTGTGATACATTTGCTCTAGTTTAGCAATAAGTAAAGTTTGAATATTAGTAAGGACAGGGGCAGCATAGAGAAGGCAGGGTAGAAGAAGGGACTGAGCGAGGGAAGGTTTGGAAGAAGATGACAGAAATGTCTGGTTGCAATACAGAAGTCTGAGTTTTTGGTGGGTCTTTTTTATACACTGCTGGATACGAGTATTGAATTTTATTTCATCATGAATAATTACGCCAAGTAGTTTGGTATGGTGATCGGGTTTGATGATGGTGTTATTCAGAGAGGTGATAGAGAAAGAAGGTTTGTGCTGGGCGAGTGTTTTAATGAAGAAGAGAATGAGTTTAGTTTTTTTTTGAATTTAGTATTAATTGGTTATCAGAGAGCCAGGTTTTGACAGAGGTGAAGGTTTGTTGAATGAGAACTAGAAGTTCGGGGATGTTGTGGGCAGAGGTGATAAGGGTGGAGTCACCAGCATATTGTAGAAGTGTAGAGAGGTTAGTAGTAGGGTGAAGTTCGTTAGTGAATATGTTGAACAGAAGGGGGCCTAGAATGGATCCTTGGGGAACTCCAGTATTTACAGGGAGGAATGGAGAGAGGACAGTCTGCCAGCAGATAGATTGCTGCCTGCTTGAGAGGTAGGTATAAAAACAGTTGATGGAGGAGGAAGAGAGATGTAGATCAGAAAGTTTAGTAAGGACTTTAGAGTGAGAGACTGTTTTAAAGACCTTTGAAAGATCAAGGAATAGACAGGAGATGAGCATGTTATTGTCACAGGCTTCAGCTATTGTTTGAGTAAAGGAGAGTAATGCAGTGGCTATGCTATAGTGGGGTCTAAAGCCATGTTGGGTAGGAGTAAGGAGACTGTTGTCAAGAAGGTGTTTGATTAACTGAGCATGGATTTACTTTTCTAATTTTTTTTTTTTTGGTTATAGGTAAGATTGAAGTTAGTTTGAGAGGGGAATATATACGTAATGCTACTGAATGTTTAGAAATAGATGGATAATTAGACCGAGAGCTAATTCTGGCTCTGGTCTAAATGATAAAGTCCCAGTTAAACCCATGTTAAGGGCACATCCACTTTTAAGACAGGTTGGTTATTTATATCTATATAAATTTCTGTTTCTTTAAATGTATCTATTACTTTGAACACGTCACTTGTGGTTCCTATATAAATGAAGGGTCTATATCAGATTAACGAAGTTTCAGAACTTCGAATACTATATGGTCGACATCATATGATCGAAGTTCTGAAACTTCGAAAATCTAAAAAAAAAAAACCCAAAAAACAAAAGTAAGTGCTTTAAGCAGGGGGGCTGTGCCCCCCTGCACCCCTCACACCCCAGCTACTTAAATATAATACCAACTCTGAGATTGTGCTATAGTGTAGGAAAGGGAAATCTTCCCTTTCTGTGCCATTCTCCGTTAAAGTGCGATCTCAGAGTTGGTATATTTAAGTAGCAGGGGTGTGGGGGTGCAGGGGGGCTTGCCCCCTGCTAAAACACTTTTAGTTTACTTTCCTTTGTTTTGTTTTTTTTTTAGATTTTCAAAGTTTCAGAACTTCGATCATATGGTGTCGACTATATGGTATTCGAAGTTCTGAAACTTTGTTAATCTAATATAGACCCATAAATGAACTATTGGGTGGTGAGTTTATACATCTGATGAAGTAGTCATTTTCACTGCGAAAATGCTTATATTTGGATACTGTAATAAAAGAGGTTTATTTTTATGAATATAGCCTGGTTTTGCCTCGCCTCACCTCACCTTACTGTTTTTGAAATGGTAATTAATATTTCTTCTATTGTTTTTAATGATAACCAATTATCTGTACTATCAAAAGTTTTGAATTATGTGCCTTCTCAGACAATAGACATAGCTCAAACTTTGATAGAACTGGAACAATTTACATGCTTGTTGAATTTAAAATATTATTTGGTAATAAGGAATATTCAGCCAATCAACTTAAAAGAGCCAGTACATATATACTACTCAGTCATCTGATAGTCTTGGCTTTTGAGAAAGCGGTGGAGCACGAGATATATAATCACAACCAAAATTCTGCTACTTACAGTTGTTATAATTTAAATCAATCAGAAATGTAAGCTCTAAATGATATAATCAGAAATAAAAATATTGCTATTAAAAATGCTGGTAAAGGTGGAGGAACTGTAATTATGGACACAAATTATTTTCAAGCAATGGAAAAGCTGCTCACCACATCAGATTATGTGTCTATTACAAAATAAGATGTAAATAAAATCTCTAAGACTGTACTTGAATCCTTACATAATCTGCATAACAGAGAACTTATTGAAGACAAACTTTTTGAATACCTTAAAACAAGCAGCCCTAAAGTCCCCGTCATCTAAGGTATTCCTAAGACACACAAATCTATTTTTTCACCACCAAAGAGACCAATTGTCTCAGCACAATGGTGGTCAACTGAGCCTATTTCAAAATATGTAGAAAGTCAACTTAAAGCTTGTTTAAATGTAAATGACACTATTATCAGAGACTCAGCGGACTTCATCCAACAATTAGCTGTTTGGATTAGTCTAAATGATACTAAGCATTGCTTATTTGCTACTTTAGATGTTGACTCACTTAGAGTTTTCTGATTTTTTAACAAAGTAAAATTATAGTCGTATGTGAGCTACTTCAGCTAGTATTAAATAACAGGAACCAAGAAGAACACAACCACAACAGCCAAAGTCTCCAGTATCAGTCTTTACTTAGTGCACAAAGAAACACAAGCACTTTCACGATAGCTTCATCAGGTGTAATGAAAAAGCACTACTTAAACACAGCTTAAATACAAAAATGATATAGTCACATGACAAAAGCAATTACAAATTAAAAGGGTAACAACTATATGCATATATAAGACAATTTTAAAAACATGCATATGCATTTCATATCATAAAAAACTTGGAACAGCATGTATAAGACAAAGCATACATATACATTTTAAAGCAACCTTCATAATGATGCATGGTTTATTAAATAAAAACTATCTCCTTAGAGGTCTTGATTTTAACCTCAGTCTAAGTGGTACACTTTCATTTAACCCACTGCCTACATTCACCCTCATCCTGACAATCCAAGTACACTCAAGTTCCTCTGTTTTATTCCTCACATCTCCTATTCTAACACTATCAAAAATTCTCCCAATAACTAAAAACTTAAAACTGTGTGCAGAATCTGTATCATGAATATGTTTGGCCAAGGCATTAACACAATTGGATTTACTTATGTGATAAATATGTTCCCTTATTATATCTTTAACAGGCCTGTCAGTCTTACCTATGTAAAATTTACTGCATTTCTGACAATACACAAGATATACCACATGTTCCGTTGTACAAGTGGCAAAAACAGTAAACTTATACAGCTTCTTCTGATCTGGATGGTAAAAACCTCCCTCTATGTCTAAAAACTGACAATAATTGCATTTACCACACAGTGTAGTACTTATACCTTCCCTAGGACATTCACTAATCCTAGGATAGCACAATCTCCTCTTCAAAGATTTATTATTCCTAAACATGAACTCAGTTTAAAGTCCACATATCTGGCAGCTTCCTCATCTGTAGTAAGAATATTCCAATGCTTCCTTATTACTGCCATATATTTAGCTACATAAGAAGTATAACATAAAGGGACCTTCAACCTAGCTCCATGTATACCTCTGTTTCTTACTATAGTCCCTGAACTAGGTGAACTAGTGTTTTTATCAGAGAAATATGGTTGAGCTCTTGTAACCCTCTCTTAGGTCACTACTGCTACATTGGGTACAATAACATGTTCTTCATAGCCCCTATCATGAAGATGGTCAACCGCTATATTAACATGTTGTTCAAATCCAGTTTCCCTTACATTCAGCCTAGAGGCCCTATAAATCTGATTTCGTACAACATTTCTAAAGATGTAGGGAGGATGTGAACTCTCCCTGTGCAGAAGATGATTCACATAACATTCTTTCCTATATAATTTTGTTATAATTTCACCTGTATATTCCCTAGTAACCTTAACATCTAAAAACTCAATATCAGACACATAATGGTTACAAGTAAAGTGTAGATAGCAGGTAGTGTTATTACGATATACAAAAAATTCTTGAAACTGCTCATATGTACCTCCCCATAAGATAAAAAGGTCATCAACAAACTTTCTATAAAACAACACAAACTCTTTATAAGGACCCTGGAGTACATAGTTGAGTTCCCATGCTACCATAACTGCATTGATGTAGCTATTGGCACAGGCCGTGCCCATAGGTACGCCATTGCGTTGCTTGTAGTATTGTTGGTTAAAAACAAACACATTATGCTGCAGTACTATTTCTAATAACCTAACAAGCAGTTCTATTTTCTGTTGACTGTAATCAGAATAATTCTTCAAAACATTGTTTACACTCAAAAGTCCTTCATGGTTGGGAATCACAGTAAATAGGGAGACAACATCTAAAGTTATAAACATACTTTTCAAATTGTTTTTAGATGTATAACCATATAAGTCTCCTAAAAATTGTTCTATGTCTCTAAGAATATGTTGTAGATTATCCAATACAGGCCTTAAATGCTTTTCAAGAAAAATAGAAACTGTCTCAGTGCTCCAATTCCTGTCTGAAACAATTGGCCTTAGAGGTGGATCTAACCTATTCTTATGGCGTTTAGGTAGGCCCTGTATTAAAGGTACAGTAGGTTTAGCAACTAAAAAATAGGAAAGTAAGTCATCATCAATAAACGCCATTTCATGCAAACATTTCAAATAAATTTGTATATCGTACATAATTGTAGTGAGTTGTACAAATGTAATTCTCATATAGAAAGAAGCATCTGCTAACATTTCATTTTATTTTATGACATACTTATCCCTATCTAGGACCACAATGGGTCCATCTTTATCAGCCGGTCTGATGATAATGCTAGTATTCATCTCCAAACCTCTCAATGCTGACCTTTCATCTCGAATTAAATTAGCCATTCTAAAATTATTATGTTTCACATTGCCTTTAAAATTAAGGTCATATACATCCTGCACACATAATTTTTCAAAGGCAGTTATCAAAGAGTTCATTCTAGGTACAAAAGTACTTGGTTTCTTAAACACCAACCCTCTAAATGTCTGAGAATCAACATTAGCATCACTGTGATCTTTATACTTCATTTTCAACATCAAGTTTCTGGTAAATTTCTTAATGTCAAAAATCACTTTAGTATAATCTGAGACAACAGAGGGTATGAAAGATAGTCCTTTACTTAGGACTCTTAATTCTGTCTCAGTTAATACAATGTTTGAAGGATTGCAAACTAAACTTTTTTCACATTCATAAAGGCATTCTTTATGGTATTCTGTTGATTCACAGTACCTTCCCATTTGCGTTTCAAGCTGTTCCTGCTCGACTGTGCCCACTCAACTTCTGGTTCCAAACTTTCTGTTCTTTCACCGGTAATGGAAAGTGCAGTTGATATTCCCCAAAGGGACATCTGTCTCGTTGATATGCTCTCTCACATTCTGCCTCTCCTCATTCGAATCCGAATGTACCAAAGCAGTCGTAACAACTACCTTACGTTGTGCTCCAAGTTCTTTATGTGCAGAGTTGGAATTTTGTGTAGTGACATCATTGGGTGCTGTTGAAACAACACACCCATTCATGTTGTCAGTAGAACCCGTATTACTAGTTGTTGGCTGTGTTGCTATAGCAACGCTTGCTTCAGCCTGCGTAAAAGATGCTCTGGTATTATTGGCAGCCGACAAGTCATCAGTTCTCGGCCAAGTGAAGATATTACCCAGCTGAAAATCTTTATGATCTCTACAAATCTTAGCGATCTTACCTTTTAACAATTTGTTCTCATACACTTGCAGGGAATTAATTAAATGTGGCAAATAATGTTCAAGTACCATACCAGGATAGCTCTTAAGTAATTCTTTATACTTGATATTAACAGCATGTATCAAGTTGTCAGTCTCCCTTTGTGCAGCAGCTATCAGTATTTTAAGATAGCTGAAACTAGTCTTCAAGATAAGCTTTTGCCAATGTAATCATCACCACTGATGTAAGAGGACATCTTAAGAACACGTAAGCCCCTAGGTATTATTATCTCTGCCAAGCAAACTTCCAAATGAAAACGCTGATACTGACTGCGTTTCATCTTGTATAAAGGTGTACTATTGATGGAATGGCAGAAGCTTAACTTGAACAAGGTTGGAAGACACCATGATTGGGGTGAGGGTGGGGACAACCCATCCTATTGTTATCAAGCTTGGAGACAGTGAGAATCGAGTCCTCACCCACTGGATTGTCATCATTGTCACCTTACTCCACAGATGGCTGGAGTGCTTGATGTATCCTCCTTCTCCTCCTATAGAACATGAGGGGGAGCAGCCTCTCCATCAGGCGTAGGTGTGCACCACCCTATGCACCATCCCTGGCAACTCAATGTGGGTGATGAAATCACACCTCTGCCACTGCTCCTGGAGAGTACCACTGGACTGGCCTCTGGGGCAGGACTACCCGAGGGTGCAGGTAATGCAAAGGCAGTAGAGGCAGTGCTGCCAGGTTAGCTCCCAAACATGATGGGCATTGGTACTGGAACCGGTGGAGAGGGGGCAGGCTGATTCAATGGAGATGGGCAACCTCATTGTGCAGTGGAGCATTTAGTGGTGTGGTACACATGGATCACATGGACACATTTTGATGACACATAATAAAAAGAATAAAGAAAAGAAAAATTAAATAAAAAAGATTATTTTAAAAAATAAAATAAAATGAATAAAAATAAAAACAAATTAGTTTTAAACATAAAATGAAATAAAATAAAATATATTTTTTAAAAATAAAATAAAAAACAGAGCTAAGGGTTGGGTGAGAGAAAGAAAGAGGTAAAATTAGTGCCATCATATGTGACATACAATGCATTAATACAATTATACAACTCTGTTATCTTAAGTTTTACATTTAAGTATACTTAACAGATACACACTATACTACAGATTGTTTCAAGTAATCCTTGAAATGTGCATATATTGTACATATCTGTCTTTCAATTATACAGACTACAGTTTACAGCAGGGCATTTAGGGTCTATATTATGTGATCGAACAGTGAAATGTTCGAACATGTAATAATCGACCCCTAAATGTCAAACTGTCAGAATGTCAAACAGTTCAATGGAGATCTCCATACAGTGCGGACATGGAAGTTTTCCATTGTCTGCACTGTAGTGCGATCCCGGAGTTGGTATATTTAAGTAGCAGGGGGTAGGGGTGCAGGGGGGCTTGCCCCTCTGCTTAGAGTGTTTTTATGGTTTGAGTGTTTTTATGGGGTTTTTTTTGCCATTTGACATTACAGCATTTCAACATTTAGTGGTCGATTATTACATGTTCAAACATTTCACTGTTCAATCACATTATATAAACATAGACATTTATGCCACTGGTATAGAGGTTTTGATTTAATGTAAATATCATTGAAGAAATAACAGTACTGTATAGTTGTAAATTGTGTTATTTGAACCCACAACCTCTGACTAAAGTCTCATACTGGACTCTTACAATTGGCTTGTACTACAGGCTAATGCATGCATACCTGCTTTTACAGTTGATATATGCATGCTCAATTTGATACAACTCTATAAAATACCAAAAAAGCTATCTTTAACTTTTAATGCTACAATAACACTTTTTCTCTGCTGCATACATACCACTTGCTCCCCTCAGTCTTTCCAATCAAGTTTCATAGGCCCGGACATTGAACTCCTGAACTCTGGCTGCTGGGGAAAGAACATAAAAAAAAGAGAAGAGAAGAGCATTGTGCATAGCCGGCCTTAGGCATAGGCCAACTAGGTGGTCGCCTAGGGCGCCGCTCTAGCAGGGGCACTTTTTCAGTATTTATTTAATGTAGGTAGACCAGGATGGGGGCACTGGGTGGTGTGGTGGGGGGCGCCGTGGAGCTCTTTTGCCTAGGGCACCAGTTGACCTAAGGCCGCTCTGCATACCAGTCTTGCCTGTATTAAGCTTTCTAAGTCTTACAAGTATGCTTACACTCTTTTCTTGATACTTACACAGCTGTGGGTTGTCCACATTCTTAAATTCCTCCAATCAACAGTTGAGAGTATCCCTCTTCATCCTCTGTAGGTCATTAAAATGATGTCTGCATTGCTCTCCAGTGCACGAGATACCAGCGGCACTGGAATCTGGATGCATCCTGGGCTAAGTTATTCCAAGCCTCAGACTTGTACAGGCAGCCAGAATAGTCCCCCTGCAGAAGGCTGTGGCTATGGTGCTTTACTAGGATTCCAATAAATATCCTGGACTCCTGGACAACCCACCTCTGTGGCCTCAACCTAGCAGCTTCCCCACTAACACCAGCTATGTCTACCAGCAGATCTAGAGCAATGGAGACTGATGCTTTCCCACCAATTCCACTTATCGCATTTACTGGAGTGCATACACCCAAGCAATGTATTTGCACAATGGTAAACTGACAGCGGCAGTGCCAAGCAGTGAAGGGTGAAATAATTGCAATTGAAAGGTTAATCTGACACTTGGCCTTAGTTTGAGGTGTGTCTGCTGATGTAGCCTGGAAATATGTATTGGAAATTGGAAGGTAACTGTCAGGTGAGTTAGTTTTACGGACATGCACTGGGAGCATAATTGTAATGACCTGACACATTTGTTTTTATCTTTATTAATTTTTACACTATGGTATTCAAACCTAGGCATAAGCGACAAAACATTTTCCTCCACAGTGTTCTTTGCCACAGAAGAAGTGCTGTTCAGACGTAGTCAGGAATCATTCATAAATACTGGTAACAGTATGAGCTGTTACACATGTATGTGTGTGACCTGACAGGTTTATAGGATATAGAGGCCATTGTGTATGTGTCTTAGGCAAATGTGAAGGCCATACAAGTCCAAATAGCAGAATTATGCTTACAGGAATCTAGTACACAGTATACTCTCAGTCATACATCTGAGAACAGAATAATGGTGTCTCATCCCTCATACATATAATTAATATCAGGTCTGCTATCTAAAGTGTTATAAGTGAGGGTGAATATAATGGGAAGTGGTACAACAGTAAAAGTGTATGGAATATCCTGTATTAGAACCCAGGGCCCTGTGTATCGCAGTCCTACACTTACATCTGTTGCGACAAGAAATTTGAAATGACAGTTGTCTATGTTTCAGTTCATTGCTATAAACTACAATGTCAAACAGTAAAAAGAAAAAGGTTGCACACCCTGTAATAGAACCCAGGACCATCTGTACTCCAGCTCTACACTCACACATGCTGCCACAGGACTAGTTACATGATATTCCCTAATTTACTAATCATTGTTAAGGTCTCTCTGTTAACCGCCGCTCACTGCTGCTTAGCAGGTCTGCATGGTGCCCGATGGAATTAATTGAATGTATCCAGTTTCTATTTTTGGCTGTCTGGGGTCCTGTCTGCTTCCTGTGTGATCCAATTGTCCAGTTTGTACAATGCCCTGCTTTGCACAAATGAGATAAGCACAGCCAAACCTGCCATTCATTTTCTCCATTCCCTTGACTGATCTAAGCACCACATCATGCATACACTGGCCCACAAAAAAAAAACAGAAAAGGGAAAACAGCCAAAAAAGGGACAGGTAGTTGAAATAAGGAAAATCTATCTATGATATACATACTAGAAAATTATAAAATGATGGTTCATATGAGATATGTCTAAAGAGATTTAGATTTGAACTCTCGCTCCAATGAACCTTCAGAACACAGGATGGGTGCCTTATCCCTCTTTGTCACACAAACAGCTTTGCAGCAAGGAATTGAAATCATTCCACACACAACCAACTGAAACATCATCCACAGTAATATAGAACCATACAACTGTTAGTTGTACATTTATTATATTTGGATGTAGTGCACTTAGTGATCACACAACCTGTTATGATTATTGCTTGCGAATATACAGCTCTGTCTTACTTCTCTGTGTTTGCTCATCATTCTTCAGTTATCTGACCTATAATCTGAGACATGCAGTGCAAAAGCCATTCTATATCACTGGCCTTACACTGTGTGAGGATATTAACTGGAAATAATATCATATGCAGCTGCCAATAAATGAAGGGCGGGTTAGATGTTACTGAGCACAACCTGTGAATTGAGTGCTGCTTGCTTACATTTCCAGCCTTACGTCTAGCACTTTGTAGATCTAACCTGACACACCCAGTGGAAGTAAGGCAGCCTGCAGTGCTGTTGTGTTTTCCTACCCCCAACCAGTAATCATTCACAGTTGCGATCCGTTAAAAACAAACACAGAGGGAGTGCCTGCACTATATTTACATCTCTTACACAGATCCAAGTATTTGGGATTCAACAATTCTAATCAGTTTACACCTCATTTGCATCTTCACCATGCTAACAGCCCTGAATCTACACCACATAAAAAGACAACCTTGTAGCTAGGCAAACTGTAAGCTTCATGGCATGTGCCATAAATGCAGAACAATGTAGTAGCAGTAACTACACAGGTATGGGTTTGAATCTCATCTGGGGCAAGTGTTTGTATGTGTACATATGTATGTGCGTACCTCAGACATTTCCCTGGACTACATGGCAAGAGACATGGAAGAGCTCTCGGATCATGTGGCCCAGGCAGGTATGACCCTAGCCCTGAATAGCATCCTGCCTTCACCCAGAATGATACCAGAGTATAAGGGCAAAATGATTGACTTAAACAATTGGCTAAGCTTCTGGTGTCATTCAAAGGGGATCCAGTATCTGTCTGCCTGGGACGACATGATTGACAATCCATGCTGCTTTGCAGAGATGGTCTGCACCTGTCGTCCCTGGGATTCAGGTTACTGGCTAAGGCTTTTGTCACCCCTATAGTGCCTTTTTAGGCAAACTGAAAGTACAAAACCACCACCGTAACAGGTACAAGTATACAAAATCTGAAGGTAATGTTACTCAATGCTAGAAGTCTAAACCTCAAAATGCACTCTCTCGAGGCACTCCTAAAAATGGAGAACATTGATATCTGTGCAGTAACTGAGACCTAGTTCAAGGCTCCAGAGAGCACCCCTGCAATACCAGGCTACAACTCTTACCACACTTTTCAGCCATCAAACCAGAACCAAAACACTAAAGGTGGAGGAGTGTCCATATTCATCAAGGATATTCACACCTCCAGGCTAGTTGCCCAACACAATGCATCCAAAATTCTCCAGGTGCAACTAACACTAGGTAAGACTGCAATCCAAATTGTAGCTTGCTACAGATCCCCAACCATGCCCCAAGATTCTCACTACATCTTTCTAAACATACTGGAAAAAATTAAGATACAACCAAACACCCTAATACTGGGTGATTTCAACTAGCCTGCCATTAACTGGGAAAACTACTCGTGTACCAACACCTTTGCCCAATGGTTCTTGGAATTCATAAATTCCAATGCCCTGGATCAACTAATCCATAGTCCCACCAGGAGCTCCAATATCCTGGACCTGGTCATTACCAATATGGGAAATCGATGCTCCACACCAGTGGTCACCCCCTTGTTGGATAGGTCTGACCATAAGCTAATCACCTTTGCTATCCACATCCCACCCCCACCCCCCAGTAAGGAAACATCCGTAAAAAACTTCTCCAAGTCTAACTTCATGCTACTCAAGTCAGAAGTGACAAACTTCATGACACCCATGCAGACGGGAACTGAAAGTTCGGCTGCCGAATCCTACACTAAAGCACTGTACAAGCACATCCACTTGTGCATGAATCGTGCCATCCCAAAAACCAAGATGCTTTCCTCCAAAAAAAGGAAGCCAATCTGGTGGTCCCCTGCTATAAATAAACTATACAACAGAAGGAAGAAACTGTTGCAGAAAAGAGGAAAAACCCAGGATACAAAAAACTCCCTTACCAGCCTCAGTAAGAAGCTGAGATCCCTCATAAAATCCTCCAAAGCTAGTTACGAAAATAAAATTGCCAAAGATTCCAAAGACAACCACAAGGCATTTTATAGCTATGTCCAGAATCTAAATGGCAATGTTCAGCTCTGCTCTGAGCTACAACAGAATGGCATGAAACATACTGATCCCAAAGACATTGTTAATATCCTGGCAGATTGATTCAGTGCCAACTTCACCCCCCTCTCAACCCCAATAGGGCCCATCTCAATACCTAAAGATTGCCAAATTCCAGTAATCATGGCCACACGGGTAAAAAACGCACTCTCTAAAGCTAAAAATACATCATCCATGGGACCAGATGACATCCCAGGCTGTGTACTACATGAACTACAAAATTAAATGGCACCTCACCTAAGTGTCATGTTTAATCATAGCCTCACCTCAGGCTTCATGCCCACTGAGTGGTGCACAGCTACAGTTATCTCAAACCACAAGGGAGGATCCACCTTGGATCCTGAGAACTACTGCCCCATCAGTCTGGCAAGCCTGATCTGCAAGGCCATGGAACATATTATCATGGAATTTATAAACAAAAACATTGGCAACCTTCAAACCCTGGACCCCACCCAGTTTGGGTTCATAAAGGGCAGATTGTGTCTCCCGAACCTGATTGACTTCTTCAAATCAGTCTCCAGAGCCATGGACGAGGGTAAGGCAGTCCACACAGCCTATCTGTACCTCGCCAAGGCCTTCAATGCCATGCCCTACTCTGGAATCATAGATAAACTTACTAAGCTGGGCATAAATCCCTACATCACTTGATGGGTTGCTAACTGGCTTTCTGACAGAACCCACACTGTAAAAGTAGTCGACTCCAAAACCAGCTCCAGACAAGTGACAAGTGGAGTACCTCAGGGTTCAGTCCTGGGACCACTCTTGTTTGGCATCTACTTCTCTGAAGTACAGGCCAACACTAAGGGACTCTGTCTAACAAAGTTCACAGATGACTGCAAACTGGGAGCCATTATTGAATCCCCAAATGATGTGGATATTCTACAAAAGGGCCTTACAGAAACAGATGCTTGGTGCCAGAGCCATGGGCTCAAGCTCAATGCCAAGAAATGAATAGTTATCCCCTTTGGGAAAAACCATGTACCCGTGAATTACCACATAGGTGGCAGTACACTAAACACCAAAAGTGTGATAAGAGACTTAGGAACACAGGTGGACAGTGGTCTCATCTTCAATAACCACATTGCCACAACAGTCAGGAAATCTTTCTATATGGCACACCTCATCACTAAGGGCTTTTCATCCAGAAAAAAGGAGGTCATTGTCCCACTGTACACATCCCTCATAGAGTACAATGCCCCATTTGGTATGTACCTCATAAGACATCTGCAAGAACTGGAAAGGCCACAGAAACACCTCACTAAAAGAATCACAGGCCTAAAGTAGATGCCCTATGCTGACCGACTAAAAAAAACTCCAACTATACTCTGTCGCATATCATCTACTCAGAGGAGATTTCTGCTTAACATACAAGTCCATGTCAAACCCAGAGCTGTTGGACATGCTACACTTAAATAAATCCCAATCCATCAGAGCCACATGCTCCAGGAACCTAAACCTTGTCATCACAATGACCAAAACATGCTGGAGGGATAGGTTCCTGACCCAAAGACTCCCCAAACTCTGGAATAGACTGTCCATACATGTCAAGCAGAGCGCCTCCTTAGCCCTCTTCTAAAGGAACTTTGATGATTGTTTGGGAGATAGGAAAATTACCCCGGGGATCACGTCAGTCGCCCTGCTAGACAGGGGTCCAGGGAAGTAAATATTGTGGGAATAAATAGCCAGGGAATTGTTATGGCTAGGCTTGTATAGGCCCTAGGGCCAATAGCCTAGTGCCAACCTATGAACCTATGAACTGATGGTGAGGAGACTTGTTTATGTGGATAAGACTGACCATACGCTATTACTTTAGGATATATCTGCACAGAGGATTACTGAACTTCTGAAAGTAATCTTGCATTTTGTCAGCTACATACTGCATATGCTGGAATGTAATTAAGAAAAATCTGAAGCAAAGGCTTTTACACTTTTATTTGTATGCAATAGTTAAAAGTGTACTGATGCCACTGGCATGTTTTTAAGGCATTTCGCAGGTATACATGATTGTCAATGTATGAAAATGGGATGCTGTGTGATAAATATATAAAAATATTTCAGGGAAAGTTCCTTTGATAGCACTTTTAGTATTTCAAAGATGGTTTGTTAGCAAAATATATAATATTTGCCTATTCATTTGTTTGGGGGGGAGCTGCATTACTGTTATAGCACAAACAAGGATATGTTGCTATTGTTACTCTCCATTTTGTTTTTTGTATCCAGCCTGTTGTTCATATTGCACATCTCTAGACTGTTTTATGTTTCTCCTGTGGGTAATACTGAAAGGCTACCATTTCTGTTTTATCTGGGAACAGTTATTTTGTAGTTATGTGATACTTATGTGTATTATTCTTTTGTTGTCTTTTAGGGCACCTAGGAGTGTACCACCCAGGGATGTCAATACTCAGAGACCACCCTACACTGATGCTGAAAATCAGTGAAAGTGGATGCCTTTAGGCAACATGATGCCTTCCTGCTTGAAAGGAGATGGGGAGATATGGCTAACAGAATGCAAATTTGGTGGCAGAATGTGGATGTTATGAATGCGGTGGGTGGTCATGGCAGCACATATGAGAAGATGTGCCATAGGTCTGCCACTGACATGATCACATCTGCACAGAAGAGAGCAGCTACAGTAGGCTGTGATTAGAGGGTTACTGAGGGAGGGCCTACTATGCAGCCACCACTAACACTAAATGAAGAGTTCCTGGCCACTGTCAGGGATTCAGGCAGCTCCCTGGAAAGTGCAGAACACCATGTACTGGACATCAGTGCAACAGTGTCAGGGACAGCAAGCATCTCCCAGGAGGAGCTTCCAGGTAGGCTTTGGTACCTCAACAGTTGAATATCATTGTATAATAAAACAATTAACATCAATACATTACTTCTTTGTCACAAAAATTTTCATGGGGGGATTGAAGATTGCTACAGTTAATACATTCTGATCAATTAGCTTGGGTTGAAATTGTCAGCCAAGTTCTTATTGAAAGTATAGTTAATGGACATATAAAGTGGTAAAAGTATTACCCCCTGTGTTACTGTTAATTGTGATGATGTTGCCTTTACCTTTTGCTTAACTTCTTCCAGGACCATCTGGCTTGCAGAGGAGAATCTCATCTGCAGATGGTAAGCCAGACATTTTTATGTCATTACTGCTGAGCAATTTAAAGATATATTTTAGTTCGTGATGTTGATGTCAGGCCTGTTGTGTGTATTGCTGTACTGTTTGTAATAGTGGCCCCACTGTTATAGTAGTGTAGGTGTTAATTTTTTTCCTGTCTTGGTTGCTTTTTCTCACAGGTGATCCTGACAATGGAAGTGTAGGCTCTCTACCGGCTGATGTCAGTGTATCAGCAGACTCTGATGATGATGGTGGCCAAACAGAGGCACAGTTGGGGATTATGGAAGTTGAATCTCACACTGGAGATGACATGCAGGCATTCCCTGCAATTCCATTGGACACAACCATAAGCCTACACTTACCCATTCCAGTGTGCCCACAGATATTGGACAGGTTGAAGGGAGTCAATTGATCAGGGAAGTGTGGTTACTGAGGCTTTAGTGCCTGTTGACTCTGGCTGTAGCCACAGTTTGGGTGAGGTGCTGTTAGGGGTGCTCAGAGGAGGCCTGCTGTCCTTCCTCCGCCTGATCCAGGTGTCTCTTCTCATGCACTCAACAAATGTTTAGGGTCATCATGGAGGTACAGGCATGTTCTCAAATTTGCCCCAGACGCATGCTCAGGGTTGTAGATATGGCACAGGCTGACATGCGTGGCTGCCTCCACAGTGTTGCTGATTTAATGGATCGGATGAATGACACATTGGAACGAGAGGTGTATGTGATGGAATGAGGGGTGTCTGTCATGGAATGAGGGGGTGTCTGTCATGGAATGAGCAGTGTCTGTAGGGAGGGGGACAGCATCCTCATGGGTGTAGGTCAGCCACGTTATCTGCTGTCAGCCAATGTGGCAACGCCCGATGATGCTCCCATAGTGGCAGTACTTCCACTGCTCCATCAGTGGGTGAGATGTTCACAACCAGATGTGGCAGGCCATGGGGTCATGGTCCAAAGTGTCGCTGTGAAGGGATCTCTTCCAGCAGACATCAGTCTCATTCAGGTAGCAGCAGTGCATATGACTGTGGGTGTGGACATGACAGTGGAACTCCTGGCAGAGCCAGTTCTCAAGGTTGGGAACGACAACAATGAACTGCCACCTTTATCATGCACAGCTAACATCTGTCAGACATACCAAGACATTGAGCTAGCACAGGGCTTAGCTGTATTCAAGCAGACACTCATGCACCAATTTCACCTGGAGGACTCCTAAAGGTACACACACACACACACACACACACACACACACACACACACACACACACACACACACAACAGTTACACAGTTCAGTCGTGCAGCTTAAAACTCATTTTGTCTCACTGACCATTTGTTGGTTTATCCAAATGTCTGCCTGCTGCTCTTTCTTACTCACACACACTCACCGACCTTTTGTGTCAGCCTAGGCTTCTTGCACCCTCCCGCCCACAACACTCTGTGCAAGTGATGATAACTGTGCCACATCCCTGTTTTCTATCTTTTGGATTCAGGGATACAAAAGCTTTGACATAGTGCTTAGTATATCTGCATTTGTGATGTTGAACTGGTATTTGTACCTTTGACTTATATTGGCCTTAGGAAGTAAGGCAATTGATAGCATCAATATTTCCCAACCTTATTGTGAATTATCTTGTAAGGGTTGTGAAGTCAGAAACTGCAATGTGTAACATTACTTTCTAACTTCTCTCTTTATGAATTTTCCAGTACAAACATATGGTGCTAAACTGAGGGCATGCAGTGATCATCAGTACTTCTGAGAGGTATGACTGTGTGAATCTTTGATGCTTGTGGCCTGCTACGTAGTAATGGACATATAAATCAAATAAGTCTTTACTGTCACATCTTGAGGTCATTTCTGTACAAATCTCTCACCTTTTACTTGCTTGCAGTATCAAGTCATGAAATACAAGGCTATGCCAGTCATTCATATTATTACACAATACACTCCAGGTTCAGGACTTACCTTGTAAATGTAGCAGTTACCACAGTTTTAGTTCAGGGCTGGCTCTGTCTGATGCAAGCAGTACACAGCCAATACATGGGGAGGTAAAAGTTGTGAGAGTTGCCTGACATCAATGTTATTATGTGTATGTGTGCAGGAAGAAGGTTTTAGCCCCTTAGATGGTGAGAGAGTGTGCAATGCATTGTCTCAGCCAATGTGAGAGCATATTGAGCATACTTACGTCTGCCTACACCCACAGCAGCTGCTGGTTCCCCCTCTGACTCCTCACCTGCTTCTGGCTATGGTGACTTTGCCATTGGTGGTGGGATGTGTGCTCCTTCCCTTTGCTGATACTGCTGAAGCTGTTTTCTCAGGATTATGTTGTGTAGCAAGCACATACTGTGAATATCTCTGTACACGTCCATGGATTGTATTGCAGGGCTGCCCCAGATGTATCTAGGCACTGGAACCGTGACTTCAGCAACCCAAACACATGATCTATAGTATTTCTGGTTTGAGCATGTGCCTTATTATGGCATTCTTCAGCAGGTGTGTGTGCATTTCTGATGGGTGTAATCAGCCATGGTTCCAGTGCATAACCTTCATCCCCCAGTAAATGACCCTGTAGGATATCCCCCCCTAGCAAATATCTGCTACAGCTAGGAGGTGCACCAGATATGTGAGTCATGATAACTACCAGAGTTGCCAGCACACACATTCAAGATGATTCTCTTGGCATTACATACAACTTGACAGTTAACAGAGTGGAAGCCCTTTCTGTTTATGTAGAGCCAACCTTGTTCCCCGGGTGGTGTCTTAATTTCTATATGTGTGCAATCTATGGCACCCAGCACTTCAGGGTATTGTGCTACATGGTAGAACTCCTGCATATTTCTGATCCTCTCCTCAGGAGTAGGGGTAAAATGTATGTGGTCACTGGTATGTTGGAGCATAGCATTCAAGAATTGATGGAGGATCCTGGATGCTAATGCCTGTGACACCCCCAGCATGTCCCCTGTTGGTCTCTGAAAGATACCTGGAGCTAAGATTCTAAATGCTACACGTACCTTTGTCTCCACTGGGATGGGTTCCCCTTGGTTGGCCCTGGCTCTGAGTTGAGGACAGTAGAGGTTGCAGAGTTTTGGAAGTGTGTCTCTATCCACCCTGTAGTGCTCTACAATTTCCACATCATGTAGATTGTGAAACATTAAATGGGGCCTGAAAACTCTTCTCCTTTGGCCTAGGCCTATTGGCAGCAGCAGTGTCGGCATAGACTTCAGCCTGTTGCACATATAAATGAATTAACGCAGCAGCAGCAGCCCCTAACATTCTTTCTGTGTAGACTCCTTTCTGTGGCTGTATTACAATAGGTTTTGGAATTCATAGGGAAAATCAGCACTGAGTCTACACAGTTGCTTATAGCTTGTTGAACAGCCACTGTGTTGGATTGGTTAATTAGCATACAATTCAGCTGCTTATGCTGTAATTAGCATGCCACAGCATTTACCTTGTTTGCATGGTGGTTCACACCTCTACACTGTGCTTAATGAATCTAAAACACTGTGCTACTATTTGCGCAGTGCATAGAAATGGGCCGTGTAGGTTTTATTGAATTTGGCTATAAGTGTAAAAGGCTGTACTGAGAGGCTGTACTCTAAGATGATATATATATATATATATATATATATATATATATATTAGTTATGGAAAACCAAGTAGACATAGCTCATACACAGAAGAGACAGACAGTGCAAGTAAGGAAGTAAACAGATCCTGCTTGGCGTGAGGGTTTAACTTTAGAAAAGCCTTTCATCCTGCTGGTATAAAAGCCTGTATGTGCAAATGTGGTTCCCCGTCTTTGCATATAAGCAGATCTCTCCAGTTTAACAGCCACTACATGGTATCGAAGACCTTTGCGAGGTCCAGGTAGGCTGTGTGTACCACTTTTCCCTCATCTATAGCCTTGGTAACTGTCTCAAAGAAGTCCACCAGGTTTAGGAGGCATGATCTGCCCTTAACAAAGCTGAACTGGGTAGGGTCCAGTGTTTGAGGTTCCCAATGTCTCTGTTAATGAGTTCCATGATGATGAGCTCCATAGCCTTGCAGACCAAGCTAGTCAGGCTTATAGGGCAATAGTTCCCGGGGTCTGTTGTGGCTCCACCTTTGTGAAGCAGAATAACCGCTGCTGTGCGCCACTCTGTGTTTACATAGCCTGTGGAGAGGCTGAGTTTGAACAGTGTGTTTAGGTGAGGGGTTAGTTCATCTTTGAGCTCGTGTAGGATGCAGCCTGGGACACTGTCCGGTCCCATTGATGCTGTGTTTTTGGCTTTGGAGAGGGCTGTTTTAACCTGGGTGTCTGTGATTTCAGGGACTCTACATTCTTCTGGTATGGTTATGGGCCCTCTTGGGGGTGAGAGGGGGGTGAAGTTTGCACTGAACTTGTCTGCCAGGATATTGGTGATATTGGTCGGTTCAGTGTATTTTATGCCATTCTGCACTAACTCAGAGCAGATCTCAGCATTGCCACTTAGATTCTTGACATAGCTAAAGAATGCCTTGTGGTTATCTTTGGAGTCCTTGGCAATTTTTCTTTCAAAGCTCACCTTGGATGATTTTATGAGGGATCGTAGTTTCTTGCTGATACTGATCAGGGATGTCTTCCCTTCTTGGGATTTTACTCTTTTTTTTAATAGTTTCCTCCTTCTATTGTATAGTTTGTTTATGGCAGGAGTCCACCAGACTGGTTTCCTTTTCTTGGATGAGTGAGTCTTGGTTTTGCTTGGGATGGCATGATCCATGCATTCTTGTAGGTGCCTGTAGAATGCATTAGTGAAGGATTTTGCAGCTTGGACAGTGTTATCCTTCAGCATGGGGGCCTTAAAACTTTCCACCTCGGTCTTAAGTAACGTGAAGTTTGTTTTTGAAAAGTTTTTCACGGTGTTTTTTTTGACCGGGGGTGGGGGCGGAATGTGGATATCCAAAGTGATTTGTTTATGGTCAGATCTAACCAGCGAGGGGTTGACCTCCGGTGTGGAACACCAGTCGCCCATGTTGGTGATGACCAAGTCCAATATGTTGTCACCTCTGGTGGGTGTGTTGACCATTTGAACCAGGGTGTTTGAGTTTATAAATTCTAGGAAATGTTGGGCAAGGGAGTTAGTACTTGAGTAGTTCTCCCAGTTAATGTTTGGGTAATTGAAATCACCCAATATTAGGGTGTTTGGTAGGACCTTTATGTTTCCCAGTGTTTCCAGAAATGTGGAATGGGGGTCCTGGGACATGGTGGGTGATCTGTAGCAAGCTACAATTTGAATTGCAGTTTTGCCCATTGTTAGTTGCACGTGGATGATCTCTGAAGCATCGTGCTGTGCCACTAACCTGGAGGTGTGGGTATCCTTGATGAATATGGATACGCCCCTGCCTTTTGTATTTCAGTTTGGGTTCTGTGGCCGAAATGTATGGTATGAGTTGTAGCCTGGTAGTGCTGGGATGTTCTCTGGAGCCTTAAACCAGGTTTCTGTTACTGCACATATATCGATTTTCTCCATACTGAGGAGTGCCTCGAGTGTGTGCATTTTGAGGTTCAGACTTCTGGCATTGAGTAGCATTACCCTCAGTTTTTTGTTACTTGTGCTATTTATGGCGGTGGGTTTGTCTTTTGAGCCTTGCCTAAAAAAGGCACTATGGGGGTGGCAAGAGCCTTGGCCAGTATTCGAAAGCCTAAGGGTGACAGGTGCAAGCGTACTTCAAGAGGGACTTACAGAAACCAATGATTGGTACCAAAGCCATGGACTCAAACTTAATGCTAAAGAATATATTATCATCTCCTTCAGTAAAAATGATATCCCTGCAGACTATCATATAAATAATAATACCCTAAGTAACAACTCTGTAGTGAGAAACTTGGGAGCACAAATTTGACTGTAGCCTAAACTTTGACCACCATGTGTCAACTGTGGTAAGGAAGGCATTCTACATTACACACCTCATTAGCAAAGGTATTGCCTCAAGAGCGAAAGATGTCATAACTCGCCTGTACGCGACCCTCATCAGGCCAGTAATTGAGTACAATTCGCCCTTTGGTATGATCCTTACCAGGCAACTGGAGAGACCTCAGAGATTTCTAACCAAGAAAATTCAGGGACTCCAACACGTCATACATTGACACACTGAAGTCAGTAGCGTACAGACTACTTAGAGGAGAGTTGTGCCTGACCTACAGAGCGATCTCGAATCCAAACCTAATGGAAATGCTGCACATCCGCAAGTCAAATGGAACAAGGGTCATCCGCTCCAAGGATCTTAACCTGGCCTGTGAGATAAATAGGACCTACTGGACAGATATATCTCTTAGAGGTTGCCACTCTACTGAAATAGGCTACCAATTCACATCAAACAGAGCCCCTCTATGACCCTATTTAAGCATAGCCTGGATGACTGGATGGGAAACCATAAACTCCTGCCGGGGATTTCACATATGACCCTTTTAGATATGGGCTCGAGTTTAGGCAAGATACTTTATATTGTGTTTCTCTAGTATTATATTGGGTACACATGGCTAGGCTTCTAAAGATCTTTGGGTCAACAGCCTAGTAACCACCTATGAACCTATGAAACTATCCAAATCCAGATAACAAACACTGCAATATTTTATTAAACTGTCTTCTTTTTCTAACCTGGAACCAAGGCATTTTTAACATTCTCCTTTCATGTATGTACCATACAGGTGTCTACATCCATAGTTCATGTAGTTAAAGTTATTTCATTATAAAACTGCATTGAATAAAAATAGTCATAGAAAAATATTCACTGATGACTAGCTGGTGCCTGCTAGAACCTTATTTTTTCTACAGGGCAGTCAAGGCTTGAATGATCAGGCCCATAATTGAATACAATGCTCCATTTGGAATGTACCTTACCCGACACCTGCAGCAACTGGAAAGACCCCAAAAGTACCTCACCAAGAGGATCAAAGGGCTCAAACAGATGCCCTATGCAATTCGGCTAAAGAAACTCCAGCTCTACTCAGTTGCGTACCGCCTACTCAGAGGTGATCTATGCCTGATGTATAAAGCCATGTCCAACCCAGAATTAATGGACATGCTTCACCTCAGGAAATCCAAATCCCTTAGAGCTACACGCTCCAGGGACTTGAACCTCAGCACAGAAATAAATAGGACATGCTGGAGGGACAGATTCATATCCCAGAGGCTCTCCTCACTCTGGAACAAAATCCCAATCCATGTTAGGCAGAGCCCCTCATTGACCCTCTTCAAGTGAAATCTTGACGAGTGGATGGGCAATCGTAAGTTTACCCCTGGGATCTCTTCTGTGTCCCTGCTTGACAGAGGTACAGTAAACTAACCTTAAAAGGGCTACCTTCTGTGATCTACTATACAGAGGCACAGTCAACTAATCTAAAAGGGTGGTGAAAGCCAAACACACTCTGGCTAGGCTTATAAATGCCCTAGGGCAGATAGCCTAGTATCAACCTATGAACCTATGAACCTATGAGCTATAATAATGCATTGTACTAGTGCAGGCTGAGAAAATCAGAGCTCTGTCTGCTAAGCGTCCTAAGAGCATTCATGGCTATGCTGCCACCTACTGTTACTTTATGGAAAGTGCACTTCATCCATCCATCTGAGATCATTTGAAATTAATCCTTTCAAGTCACTGTAACAGAAATGAATCCTTTCAATGTTAAAATGTAGATTTCTTCTAATCTACTCAACTAACACAGGTGATATTTATGTGCATGTGTGTGTGTGTGTGTGTGTGTGTGTGTGTGTGTGTGTGTGTGTGTGTGTGTGTGTGTGTGTGTGTGTGTGTGTGTGTGTGTGTGTGTATGATACCTTTCAACCTCTTAGTGCAAAATTTCTGGGCAAAGCCTAACAGAATGGGGGGGGACAAAGGCTCAAAAATAGGGACATATTTTAAATTGCTCTAATAAACTTAGAAAGTTGCTAAAATAAAAGAGTTTTTCTTAGCATACATTTTTCTGAAGTTTGAAAAACATATGTATATCATTATTTAGTGACTTCAGTCCTGAGATTATCCCAGTGATTTGCCAGAAAATCACACATTTTATGAGGAACAGACCAAAAATATGAGGCAAAAATCTGGACATTCTGTGAAAATCTGGACAGTTAAGAGGTGTGTGTGTGTGTGTGTGTGTGTGTGTGTGTGTGTGTGTGTGTGTGTGTGTGTGTGTGTGTGTACAGTTGAGAAAACTTGAGTACAAGACTTCTGCAGCATGCTAGCAAAAGCACATTCCGCCAACTGTGCAGGTGGAAAAGAATACATTTTTAAATCCTTGCATTCCAAAATTAAAGTTAGTCTCAGGGAAAGGGTAACCGAAGAAAGAAAGAATCTTTCAAACCCATTTCATACTCTAGAAAGCACAATGCTGCATTAGAAATATTTGATATTCTGGGTATTAAATTACAGTTTTAATAATCAGAGAGTGTTACCCTGTGCTGCACAATATTTTTAAATTAAAATGAAAGCAAACATTAAAAACAAAACATGATTGCAGAAAGTTATATTCTAGAATCTAGTCTCCATGATTTAATACATATTTTGCTAATATGTTGTACATTTTGAGCACTTGTGTTCTTCATTTTCAGGATAAAAGTTTGAGAGTAGTTCATCTAAATTCTTACAGTGTTATAATAAAAGAATATGCAGCTGAATCATATTATATATACTGCCATGTATTATAAACTACTATATTTCATAGTAAAAAATAGTTTTAAAGTGTCTTGTCTTGAAGAGTTATACTTTGTACAGGTAACAATCATTTATTTTGCAAAACTGCTAAACTGTGCATATTATATGAGCTCAAATCTGCAGTGATGCTGTCAACATGACTTCACCAAAATGATTGGCCTCAAATGCTCAGGGTTTGATACTTCAAACCAAAGAACTATATAAATTGTCTCAGGAAAATGGTAGGCTCAAGTTTCTCACCAACTTCAAAAAGGATCTGTTCAACAGTGTGTCAAATTGAGCATTGTCTTGAAAGTAACTGTCTGGAATAAACAAAGCAACTAAATCCAAGTAAAATGAAAGACTTACAACAATGTTTAGAGGATAAAAGCTAAGTTATTTTGTAATGTCTACATGCTATAGCTTGCAAAGACTAATCCAACAGTTAAATTCCTAATAGTTTTAATCAAAACTTATATGTAATTTATTTCACTTTGACTGAAAGTCTACTAGTTTCACTCAAAATGTATATGTAACACCAAAATATTTTGGTTTGATTCCTTACTAAATTTTATTAATGAGGGCACAAATATCTTTACTGCAAAATACCATTATTTTATTTTATCCCCATATGAAGAAAAGAGGTGCAGAACCAAGATATTTGTCATTGGTTTTGGAAAGTAGACTGGCATTTTGTAAATCTTTAACATTAGTTCAGTAGTTTAGTCATACTACACACACACACACACACACACACACACACACACACACACACACACACACATATGCAAAATATCTACTTACCAAAAACATCTAAACACAAAATACTGACAAAACTGTAGTTATACTATGAAAGAGTTTATGCCTTTTCTCCACTGTTGTGTGACTTCAGTGTTTGTATATATAATTAGCAGGGGAGTTGTTGCAGGGAGGTTTGCCCTCTCACAAAAACATTGTTTTTCTTCTTGGTTAGGTTTTGACAGATTTTGTCAATGGTTTTGTATATGGTTAGATTTTGTTAATATTTTTGCAGGGGAACAAGCCCCTAAGCACCTCACACGCTCCTGATAATTATATATAGCAGCACCTCACATACCCCTGATAATTGTATATACCAACTCTGAGGTCACGGTCACACAACAGTGGGGAAAGGGCATAAACCCTTCCCTAGTATAACTTCAGTTTTGTCGGTATTTTATGTTTAGATGTTTTGCAGTTGAGACATTTTGCAGTTTAGATATAGTTTATATATTTTGTTGACAGTCTTTTGACTGTTGATCTTATGCTGGTTTATATTTATATACTGCGTTAGTAGCCTCCATCTATCTGTGTCTATATATATATATATATATATATATATATATATATATATATATATAGTTATATAGAGATATAGATAGATACATATGACATTTTCTTCACTCATTTTTGATTCATTTTAAAATGTAGCCTTTTCGGGGGGCGTTGTGGTGTTTTTATTACTTCGTGTCACAAATGTACCATATTATATGTCTTTGTTTTATTCTAAAATAACACCATTTACACAGTTTTGTGAAGGGTATAATTGTATGTTTATTTACCTTTTATAGGTGAACTTACTGAAGGGATCAGCTTAAAATTGGTACATTACTGTGTTGCAAATTATACTGGTTTGACTCTTTCAATCCCTTCTTTTAAGTACTGGCTGTGGTGTTTGCTGCATTTATAACATATCTATATATATATATATATATATATATATATATATATATATATATATATATATAGTATAAAATCTTTCAATAAAATATATTTTTAAAAATACTTAACTGATATGATAAACTACAGCAGTAAATACATTTTTGCATGTCTTATGCTAGAGATCTTATTATTAAATTAACAGTTCACAATAGCAGACTGCAAAAAATGGATTCTGCAGTGAGAAAATAGCAGAATACATAAACATTTAACACATGCACACACACACACACGCGCACGCATACATGTACACATGCACATATGTACACACACATACATGTGTGCGCGCACACACATGCACACACACACAGACACACACACACACATGCGTGCGCACACACACACATATGTACACGCACGCACATGAGCATGCGCACATACACACAGGCACATATGCACACACACACATGTGCACGCGTGCACACACACACACACACACACACACACACACACACACACACACACACACACACACACACACACACACACACACACACACACACACACACACACACACACACACACACACACACACACACACACACACACACACACACACATGCACAAAATGCCTACACATTTAATAATTTCATTTAATTCCTTCCAGCAGTATGCTATATACAGTCCTAAATAATCAAATAACTTATCCTCACCCCTTCACTTATTTCCTTCTCACTGTGTCTCTCTTTCCTTTCTTCCTTTTCCCTCATTGTCTCCATCATCTTACCAAGGATGTACCTGCAAATGGTCCACTGAGATCAGTGCACTACCCTGGTAACAAACAAACAAATTAAATAAATAAACCCTAACAATTCATCCTCCTTACCACTACTTTTACTGTTCTCCCCAGCTTCTGCTTCTTTTTTACTACCTCTGTCCTATTACCAGTATTGTATAAACTGTAAATAGTTAAAATACGCTTGAAGATGTCTGCCTTGCATTACATTGATGTAACCAACCTTAAATAGCTTTTGTCATTACTAATGTCCCATTTGTAAAATGGAAATT